>NW_013666085.1:306793-334386 GCF_000517525.1 Limulus polyphemus
AGAAAGCTAATATCAACAACACTGTTACACAGCAGAAGAAAGAATGACTTACATATCAACAGTGGAAAGCAATAGAATAAAGAAAGCTAATATCAACAACACTGTTACGCAGCAGAAGAAAGAATGACTAACATATCAACTGTGGAAAGTAATAGAATAAAGAAAGCTAATATCAACAATATTGTTACGCATCAGAAGAAAGAATGACTAAATATTCTTCCTTTTCATCGTCATACCTGTTTGCAGGCGTTGACGATCATCTATTCTATCCCTGGTGTTTTTCATCAATTGTGTATAATTATTTACGGTACCTAACCTTTTGTGAGTCCACCAAGCATCTTCCTTTGCGTCTATCTTGCTGGTTGTTACTATGTGTTTCATCTTTTTTTTTGTTTTCTCTTGGCATGACCTCCTTTATTTCTTTGGTGATTTTGCATGTTGTGTATCGATCACTTAACTACTGTTGAGTCGCGATATTCTTAGCAGATATAATTGTGGTTTGTCCTTGTCTTCCGTTGGATTTATTTAATGTTTACTCCTTTGACTCAAGGGCCTAATCCACAAGATAGTTAGCCATGAGATTTCCAATGTGGCTTAGATCTCCTTCCTGGTTACTGTAGCCGCCAAATGAAGTAAACTCACCACCACACCTCACTGGATCTCAGCATACTTCTACTAGTCATGTTGACGTGGAGGTTATGATATCCTCCATGGTTACTATAGCGGCCAGATGAAGTAAACCCACCATCACACTTTGCTGGATTCCAGCAGACTTCTACTTGTCATGTTGACGTGGACGTGGAGGTTAGGATATCCTCCATGGTTACTGAAGCAGGCAGATGAAGTAGACCCACCACCACAATTCACTGGATCCCAGGAAACTTCTAGTTATCATGTTGATGTGAAGGTTAGAATATCCTTCATGGTTACTGAAGCAGGCAGATGAAGTAAATCCACCACCACACTTCACTGGATCCCAGCAGACTTGTAGTTCTCATGTTGATGTGGAGGTTAGGATATCCTTCATGGTTACTGAAGCAGGCAGATGAAGTAAACCCACCACCACACTTCATTGGATCCCAGCAGACTTGTAGTTATCATGATGACATAGACGTGGTGGTTGCTTTTTGGGAGGAGGCAGGGTGTGTGACTACTAACATGTAAACAGTATAAAAGAGTTAAAATAAAGAATGGTTAGAATAAAAAAGAATTGGTAATTAATAGACGAAAGAAAACAATGGACACTGTGAAATGGGTGGGGGTGACGAGCTAACGACTCCAGTTCTGAATTGAAGAAAGGCTAATAAACACTAATAAATAGTAATAATGTAGGACTTGAGAACATTCATCTCTAACACTAATAATTGTACAAAAAACTCACCATGAATGTTATCAGCACTGGTCGAGTGTATTTGCTATGTTAGTATAAGAAGATTAATCTTTCTCTATGTGAAAGAGTTGATTATTCTAATACAGTACACATAAATAATTAGGCTAGCAAACCCGTCTAAATAAAAACCTTGCTGTTTTATTTTGCAACGTTACGTCAGGAAATGAAAATAGGTTAATGTACTACTTTTTCTCTGTTGATGTGAGTCTTGGCGCCATGGATACATGTTCCTTCTACATATATATATATATTTGGTTCAAGGCGATTGCTCGACCAATCAACAGTGAAATGTCGTGCTTATGGTTCAGATTATCTATCGCAGACATCTCAGAGATAGAAAATTAGTATATTATAGCGAAATATAAAGACAGCTATTTATAACATAATGAATAGCAAATGTAGGGATATAGACTCGTGTCAGAATGTAAAATCCCCCCATCATATGCAGGATTGCTGCTAACAATGTTTGCAGGCTGGTCATCCGGGAACACTCACCCAGTAAATGATTGTGAACATGTACATATACCAATGAACTGGACACAAAGATCGTACCTTTGTAAAGAAGCACAAAGTATAGGTGTTTCCCGGATACATGGGTAACAAACTACGTGTACATAAGGTGTTTCTAGGATACATTGGTAACAATTACGTGTATATAAGGTGTTTCTCGGATACATTGCTAACAAACTACGTGTACATAAGATGTTTCTAGGACATATTGGTCACAACCTATGTGTACATAAGGTGTTTCTAGGACACATTGGTCACAAGCTACTTGTACATGAGGTGTTTCTAGGATACATTAGTAACAAACTACATGTACATAAGGTGTTTCTAGGATACATTGGTAACAAACTACGTGTACATAAGGTGTTTCTCGGATACATTGCTAACAAACTATATGTACATAAGGTGTTTATCGGATACATTGCTAACAAACTACGTGTACATAAGGTGTTTCTAGGACACATTGGTGACAAACTAAATGTACATAAAGTGTTTCTTGAGAGACTTCTACGAGAAAGTTTGAACTGTAGAATAAAGTAAACACAAGTTTTACCAAGAATGTTCGCTTACATGAGAAAAACTTTATATCTTTGAACTCTGTATAATGAAATTGGTGATCATGCTATCTCCTTCTCTGACACGCTTACTAAGTCACGTGACTGTACACCCGTGGATTTCTATCAATGTAATTTTCTTTAGCGCGGTTTTGAAAGCGACATCTACACTGAATGGAGATATTTTGGTTCGGTTTGTTTGAAATTTCGCGTAAAGCTGCACGAGGGCTGTTTGCGCTAGCCGTTCCTAATTTAGTAGCGAAAAATTAGAGGGCAGGCAACTAGTCATCACCACGCGCCGCCGACATTGGGCTACTATTTTCCAACGAATAGTGGGATTATAACGTCCTCACTACTGAAAGAGAGAGCATGTTTGGTGGACAAGAATTCGAACCCGATATCCCCAGATTGCGAATCGACAGCCCTAACGACCTGACCATACCAGGCCCAGAATGAAAGGTATATCAGTTTGACAAGATGTGTGGTTTAAAAAGGGCGTAGCTATCCATTGCAAAAGCTTGTTACAACGTTAATTACGGTGTCGACCAATAGTACCTACTCGTGGCTGTCAGAGTAAGTACTTCCAACAGCAGTATTCGTTTGTTTGTTTGAAGTTAAGCAAAAATCAACACAACGGGCTATCTGTGCTTTGCCCACCAAGGGTATCGAAACCCGGATTCTAGCGTTGTAAGTCTGCAGACATATCGCTGTGCCACAGGGAGGGGGTAGCAGTATTTGGAACATGTTTTTGTAAAATGATATTAACACATATATATTTCCATATGGTTCCTTAAAAGTTTGATGATTATTTCGCGTTTTGACATATTTTTAATACCCAATTTCGTTGTTCAAATACACACAACTATTTTTTTTTCATGGCGCAGATAGCCTCGCAGCTTTGCGCCATGAAGCACCAAACAACAACAATTATTTTATAAAGAAGTCGTATCTTACTCCATATTTATCTCAGTTTTTGCTTTCTTGGCAGAAATGTTTTTATAAGACCTCATGTTAACATTAGAACACGAAAGTGTGACAGTTATTTCAGCTGAGAATGAACAACAATTACGGACTCCAAAAAATTCTTAGTAACTGTTAAAAATGGAACCGATTTTAAATCAGCTGGACTTTTTATATTGTAACCTATTTCTAATATTTATATATACATATCACTTTCTGCCGTCGAAGGTTTGGCTAACCTCTAGAAGTGCTTCAACTTGCCTTTCTCAAGGTACGGACCAAATAAAATATTTGAAACATTCACAACTAGAAAGGATTGAAACCTTCAATGAATCTATGTTCAGTCTATCTGCTTCTGATTCGTCTCTAACAAAACGTTTGAGACAGTCTATCTGCTTCTGATGCACTTCTAACGAGACTTTTGACTCAGTCTAGCTGCTTCTGGTGCATCTTTAACTAGACTTTTGACTCAGTTTATCTGCTTCTGGTGCATCTCTAACAAGACTTTTGACTCAGTCTAGCTGCTTCTGGTGCATCTCTAACTAGACTTTTGACTCAGTCTAGCTGCTTCTGGTGCACCTCTAACGAGACCTTTGACTCAGTCTAGCTGCTTCTGGTGCATCTCTAACTAGACTTTTGACTCAGTCTATCTGCTTCTGATGCACCTCTAACGAGACTTTTGACTCAGTCTAGCTGCTTCTGGTGCATCTCTAACTAGACTTTTCACTCAGTTTATCTGCTTCTGGTGCATCTCTAACAAGACTTTTGAATCAGTCTATTTGCTTCTGATGCATCTCTAACAAGACTTTTTGACTCAGTCTATCTGCTTCTGATGCATCTCTAACAAGACTTTTGACTCAGTCTAGCTGCTTCTGGTGCATCTGTAACTAGACTTTTGACTCAGTCTATCTGCTTCTGATGCATCTCTAACAAGACTTTTGACTCAGTCTAGCTGCTTCTGGTGCATCTGTAACTAGACTTTTGACTCAGTCTATCTGCTTCTGATGCACCTCTAACGAGACCTTTGACTCAGTCTAGCTGCTTCTGGTGCATCTCTAACTAGACTTTTGACTCAGTCTATCTGCTTCTGATGCACCTCTAACGAGACTTTTGACTCAGTCTATCTGGTTCTGATTCATCTCTAACAAGGCTTTCGACAGACTAAATATCAAGTAATGGCTCGTGCTGATTTAATATTTCAAAACAAAAGCAACTATAGATTGAAAACCTTCAGTGCTGGTTAATCTGGTAGTAAACATTCGTTTATTTTTCTGTTAATAATAGAAGATCACATTGTTTAACGAAATGTTTAACTGGTTGTATTTTTCTCCGGGGTGTATTAACGAGACAATATTTATATTAATATATATATGCTTGTTTTGCTCCATTAAAAGCTGTAGGTTTCCACCGTTTTAGTTAAAGTATTGTTACAGAAGCTAGAACAACTCTATGAATGCTTCCACAGAACAAGTGATTTTACACTAATGATAGTATAATGAAGTATTTTTAAGAAGTCATACTCCATACAAATAAGTTATATCATAAATGTAGACATTTAAAAGAGTTATAGGTACGATAAAACTATCTGAGTAAAAATGATTTTATTTGCAGTTGTATCACTCTCATAGTTTTCCAACTCTGTTAAAAAACTCACATCTTTACACCCATAACAGTAATGGAACTAAATGGTGTATTTCTTGGAATCACACCCCAGTCACACTCTTTTTCTTAAAGTAAACAACACACCAACAGTAAAATCATAAAGATAATACAGCTATATCTTGTTGAACAAGGAAGAGGTGCGTATTATGTATTCAATATAAATAAAATATGATTTATAAAGATCTTTTATTTATAATCTGTTTATCAAAGACTAACTAGCCACATGATTTCAGACCGCATGAAGTTTAATGATATATTATTTTTGTCATTTGAGTCTTTCGTCTATAGCGCTAGTAAAGGCAATGTTGACAGATAAAAAGTAAACTCAAAATGCTAGACGTTCGTCAAATTATATTCTCAAAATAAAATGTGCTCATTTCAATCTGGTATGCCTCTCATCCAAGGCTAGAAAATAGGATTATATTTCTACCTTAAAAACACAAATCTTACATAAGTATTGTTATTTTTATTTGGAATAAACCTATATGAATGCGTTTATATAAATATATACATACATATATATATATATATTTATGTAATAGCAACAACTTATTTACTTTATGTAATTATAAGAATATATATATATATGTACGGTGTTTTTAATAAAGATTTTATCTTAAATTTTCCAAATTCCGGTTAAAATAACTGAGATTATGTATATTAGATATGGTATAAGAAATATTCTAACAAAAAAAAAAAAAAGGTGACAGCGTGATCTCGAAAAATTACTGAACCGGTTGACAAATTCCTAAGAAAGCACAGATAGAAAAAAAAGTCAACATTATTTAAAGTAAGTCTTATAACTAATTAAAAGTATTGGAATAGCTATACGTGATTTGAAAAATGCTGCCTAGCAACTGGCTTTCAGGCTAATGCAAGGTAAATCTAATTCTAGTATAGTATTACGTGCTGATGTTTTTCTCAATAAGGGAGTCCATTATTTTACAAATTCTATCGTCAGAGACAGCATTTCCCACACTGAAACACCTTTTCTATGTTCCTGAAATGCATAGAGTGATACAAGTTCAGTGTATCCTTGGAGGATCAACGTTTTAAAAGAGAAAGTCGAGTGTATGTTTCTCGGTGTTTCGCTTTCAAAGTATCTGACATAGTTGTTTGTAAGTGCAAGCCTCGAGGACTCCTTCCTGTCAGTCTTTACGGTTCAAGCATTTCTTACTTTCGACAGTTACATTTCATAATGTCCAGTACCTGTCAGCGAATCAAATCAGTTGCTTGAAAGATGAAAAAAAAATATTTGAAGGTAAAACATAGTGTGCGATAAATACATATGTAACTAGAACAAATTTAATGAGAGTCGTTAACACTTGTAGTTAATATGATGAAATAGTATCCTGTCTAACAACAAGCTTATGACTAAAGACTGAGTATCGTAGACAGCATAAGCAGTAGAAATTTGAAATCTAAACTGAAACAGCAAGACGTTACATTGGTTAAACATTAACACGTGAAATCTACTATTTATAAACAATGCACATTGTTGAGTTATGTTTATCAACTTTACTGTGATCTATACATATTATATTTAAGATTTGGTCCTCTCGGAAAACAATAACATTTATAAACATCAAATTAGGTTTTTTTTCTTGTTTATAAAGTCACGACTCATGGCAAACGAGACATAACTGGACTTCTCGATTTTTATTTACGAGGTGGTATAAAGAATGTTAAGTTTGGTTGTTTGTTTGCAATTAAGCACAAAGCTACACAATGGGCTATCTGTGCTCTGCCCAAAACGGGTATCGAAACCAGGATTCTAGCGTTGTAAGTCCGGAGACATACCACTGTGCCACTGGAAGGCAGCATGTTAACTGAAGTCAACGATCGATATTTTATTTACAAGGAGGAACAAGGGATGTTAAGTAAAGTCAACGATCTATATTTTATTAACGAGGTGGTATAAGGAATGTTAGATAAAGTCAATGATCGGTATTTTATTAACGAGGGGGTATAAGGGATGTTAAGTAAAGTCAACGATCGGTATTTTATTTACGAGGTAGTATAAGGGATGTTAAGTAAAGTCAACGATTGATATTTTATGTACGAGGTAGTATAAGGGATGCTAAGCAAAGTCAACGATTGGTATTTTATTCACAAGGTAGTATAAGGAATGTTAAGTAAACTCAACGATCGATATCTTATTTACGAGGTAGTATAAGGGATGCTAAGCAAAGTCAACGATCGATATTTTATTTATGAGGTAGTACAAGGGATGTTAAGTAAACTCAACGATCGATATCTTATTTACGAGGTGGTATAAGGGATGTTAAGTAAAGTCAACGATCGGTGTTTTATTTACGAGGTGGTATAAGGGATGTTACGTAAAGTCAACGATCGGTGTTTTATTTACGAGGTGGTATAAGGGATGTTAAGTAAAGTCAACGATCGGTGTTTTATTTACGAGGTGGTATAAGGGATGTTAAGTAAAGTCAAAGATACCTCTGCGTTTTTTTCTTTTGTTTTGTTTGTTTACAAAACAAGTATTATGTTAAATGATATGCACACTTCTAACATATATTAATGTAGAATGTGCAACTTACTAACACGTCAACTTTAGTAAATAATGTTTGTAAATAGAATACGTGGTTTAGTAACATGCTACTTCAGTATGTAACATTTGTATATATTGGGTGGTTTGTCAACATCGGTATGTAATATTTTTAGTTAGTAGGTTGTTGATTAACATGGGAACTTTAGCATGTAGTGTTTATAAATACTTTCGTGGCTTATCAAAATGTCAACTTCAATATGTACTGTTTGTAACTAGTGGTTGTGGCTTATCAAGATAACAACTTCAATATGTACTGTTTGTAACTAGTGGTTGTGGCTTATCAAGATACAACTTCAATATGTACTGTTTGTAACTAGTGGTTGTGGCTTATCAAGATAACAACTTCAATATGTACTGTTTGTAACTAGTGGTTGTGGCTTATCAAGATAACAACTTCAATATGTACTGTTTGTAACTAGTGGTTGTGGCTTATCAAGATAACAACTTCAATATGTACTGTTTGTAACTAGTGGTTGTGGCTTATCAAGATACCAACTTCAATATGTACTGTTTGTAACTAGTGGTTGTGGCTTATCAAGATAACAGCTTCAATATGTACTGTTTGTAATTAGTGGTTGTGGCTTATCAAGATACTAAATTCAATATGTACTGTTTGTAACTAGTGGTTGTGGCTTATCAAGATACCAACTTCAATATGTACTATTTGTATTCAGTATGTATTAGTTTGATATTAAGTACAATGTCCTCTAATATAATGTATATATAATTATCATTACGTTTATATTTAGTTCATAAATAACTGATTACGCAGCCGTAGGTCAAATAAAATTCAAACCATCTTAGTCAACATTAGTCGCTTACTGCTTTCAATCTTTTGTAGTTTTAACGTAAGAGTTGTATTCTAGTTTCATTATTAAATTATGCGGGAAATCCCTTGTAAGATGTTTTATGAAATAATTAAAAAATGTTAAAGATGTTTATGGTTTATAAATAGAAGTTCAAGTTCACTTGATGTTATGTAAACAACAAGTTGGAATTAAATAATGCTTTGATTCTTCAATTGGGTATATTATCTACCCATGCATTTTGCATTCGGTGAAAGTTTCCATTACATTTTGGTCAAGCATTTTATAATAATTCATTTAAACTAATCATTGAATTACTTTTCAAAATGTCACAAATAACTTACTTACTTGCTTTGTGTTTGTTTTTAAGCTATAAGATTTGCAATGGGCTACCTTCGTTGTGCCCAACGCAGGAATTTAACCTTGATCTTTAGTACTACCAGCCTCAAACTTACTGTTCAACTACCGGAGAGTAATTACTTAAAACGCTCAAGATATAATGAACTGCAGTAGCAATACATTTCTGTTTGATGCCATTGTGAAGGAAGATTAATGTGTATAATACTGTTTGGATGTTGTATCTTTGTTAAATTAGTCATGTTGGAAATAATTACAATTAGAGCGAAATTCTCATGTAGTGAAAGGTTGTATGTGAAGTGAACATATCTGTGAATCCTCTAGTACATAAGTTTATGGAAGATATAGTTATAATACCAGTATCGCATACGAAAGAAAGTTCACTAGCTAGATCAGTCATCTTCTCACATTATATACAAAGATGTATGTTTATTAAAATTGATCTTCATATTTAGAATTCAAATTATATCTTTCACAAGAGTGTGTTTACGGTGACATGAAGCCTGATGAATATTTCGCGGGATTGAGACTCATCGCCGAAAAAGCTTGCGCTTTCAGCCTCAGGAGACGTTATAATATGACGGTCAATACCACTTTGCGTTGGTAAAGAGTTGGCGGTTGGTTGTGTTAAATAGCACAGATAGTCCTCGAGTAGCTTTGTACGAAATTAAAAACAACAACAAACTGTTGTAATAAGCATTTATGAGAACAATGAAGTCATTTTAAAGGTTATAGAAACACATTAAACCAATATAACATTTATGAGAACAATGAAGTTCTTTTAAAGGTTACAGAAACACATTAAACCAATATAACATTTATGAGAACAATGAAGTCCTTTTAAAGGTTATAGAAACACATTAAACCAATATAACATTTATGAGAACAATGAAGTTCTTTTAAAGGTTATAGAAACACATTAAACCAATATAACACTTATGAGAACAATGAAGTCATTTTAAAGGTTATAGAAACACATTAAACCAATATAACATTTATGAGAACAATGAAGTTCTTTTAAAGGTTACAGAAACACATTAAACCAATATAACATTTATGAGAACAATGAAGTCCTTTTAAAGGTTATAGAAACACATTAAACCAATATAACACTTATGAGAACAATGAAGTGCTTTTAAAGGTTATAGAAACACATTAAACCAATATAACATTTATGCTGTATAATACAGATATAAAATTTGTTTTTGTTCCATGTTCAACTCTCTAATTTACAGCTTGCATAGTTTCTCTTCAGACGTTTCTTGATATTTTGAAAAGTTGAAATAAGTTAGACTATAATAGAACCTAAATTCCCTCAATGACAAATAAAACGAAAGTTTCTAGAATTAACTTTCTCTTTATTCAGGTGTAATAATAACTGGAATTAACTTACATTACCTAAATTGAAGTATTTCCTTTAAATTTCTTTTGAAAGTGCATCGAATATTATTAAAGGTCAAACAACTAAACAAATCACTCGAACGAAACTTGAGATATTAGTTTCAAGATACGTTATTGTAATTTTTCTTTGAGAACCCTGTTCTTGTTAGTTCAGACTGATTTCAAACATCGCATTATTTCCAGTACAATAAAGCATTTAAATTCTTCTAATTGTGATAACCTTGAAAGATGGTTCAGATTGTAGATTTACACTTGAGTAGAAACAATTTCAAGCTCAGTTTACTCTTTATCCATTTTTGTAAGGATGTTTTGAAGATGCACTTTTTTGAACTTCGTGGAGGTGACAGTTTGATTTACAAACTGGTCATAAGTGATGATAGTGCTGCTGTCCCTCTTGCAGAATAAGCAAGACTATATTTCATTTGTTATTTACAAGGTACTTGAAGCGTTCGAATTTTATATACCATACAAGGTGTTAAAATTAAAACATAGAATGCTTAATTTGTAGTAGAATTCAAACAAAATGTTTCAAGAATGTAAAAATTGTTTATATCCCACAACTAGAATATTCCCTTATTTTAAAACTATCTCGACATTTTGCTGTATATTTGATTTTTCAACCTAAAACAACCTTATCCACTCTAGTCATTGACTTGTATTGAAACCTATTGCTCATTTATATTTTGTTTTGTAATCTGTACGTACGTTTATTATAGATACGCATTTAGGATTTAAAGTCTTTACTAAATCTTTCCAAATCTGAAAACAAATAGTTTTTTTCTC
Source organism: Limulus polyphemus (assembly GCF_000517525.1). Taxonomy (NCBI): domain Eukaryota; kingdom Metazoa; phylum Arthropoda; class Merostomata; order Xiphosura; family Limulidae; genus Limulus; species Limulus polyphemus. The sequence continues at coordinate 317,783 of NW_013666085.1, forward strand.
AGTGCTTAAAGGTAAAATATTACCAATAGAGCAGACAGCTATAGAATTGTTTATTTTAGCCATATGTATATAATTTGTAGTAACTTAAAAAAATCTATCGACATTCTCTACAATATAGACAATATAGAAAGAACTGTTTTATTCTTAAGTAAATCAGATGTTTGCTTGTTTTGAACATTCCTACGCTGATACATAAAAGCTATTTGCACTAACTTCTCTCATTTTCAACTGATATACAAAAGGGAAGGAAGTTAGTCAATGAATCTACCTCCGAATACTCTAATCGAATTATGGTATTTGACCGCCACTCTTATAACGCACGCACGGCCCCTAATGACGAATTGCGATTTTGCGACGAAGGAAAAGGATAATGGGCCCTTGGATTCACAGTCCGGCTCGTTAAATTCTTAACAATATCTGGTCCAAAAATAACATTTAAAGTAAATTGCAATTTGATAACCTGGAAGTGGATAACTGGAAAGAATGGAAAATACCATGATTAATTGCTTAGCCCATAAAAAAATCAACAACAGAGGTTGGTGACTAAGATTGATGTGTTTGTTTATTTGCTCGGCTAAGTGACAACAGAAGTTTTGTCGAGTTAAGTGAGCGAAAGTAAAGAGTATTAAGATGAACAGTAAATATTTTAAATATACATGTATTGAATCTTCTATTGTTAGTCACGCGATTTTAAAGAAGATATAGAATTACAGGACGTTACCTGTAAATTCAGGAGAGAGACTAAAAACATCGTAAAGCAATATATATTCATACAAGGCTTAGAGAAAAGTAAAAACTTTTACCGTGACAAGACTAATCTGATTAGGTAGAACCAACACTAAGAAAAAACGATGAGATCGAGATTTTAGGTAAAAAATAATCAAGATAGCCTTAAATTCCTCTCACAAGTGCATTATTAACCATTAGAGAATGCAGCAAAGATAACCTTATGAAAGTCTACCAGGTTTTATAAGAAACTTTGTTCTTATAATACTAATAATTCATACAACATTAAAATCCTGGGTTCGAGTCCCCACGGTAGACACAACAGTTAGCCCAATGTGGGTTTGCTCTCAAAATAAACAAACAACTATAAATATTATTACAACTCTTTGACCTTAGGTGTTCATCAAAATAACACAAAGTCATAAAAAATTTCAGATATTTAAATATGTGATGATTGTTAGTATCATCATATTTCCGCTTTCAATAATTATTGAAGAATATATCATTGTTTAGGTATATTCTGTAAAGTTTACAAATTTTCATGCAGATGTGAGAAAGTCGTAACGTTATATTAATTTTCTACCTTAAGCTAAAATATTATACTACTACACTTTTTTTTTCCTAGGCTTATTTTTAGTTAACTCTCTTTTTTGTGTCGTTCCTTCCAAGAAGTATTATAGAAACTTGTATGAATGCGTTTCATGGAAATGGCCGTTGATGTAGGTAATATAAGAATTGTGGAATCCGACACTAGAATTTTAGCTTCACTTAGAAGTAGGGTATGATTTTATGTCTCATTTTTGTTACTGCCTTTATGTAATTACGGAAGGATAAAGTATCAAACATCGAGGTGCTGAAGCGAACAGAAGAATGTGACCTGATAGATTTAGTCAAACAAAGAAGATTGAGATGGATGAGTCACATCATAAAAAGGGATGACACAAGAACTGTGAAGCAACTGACGAATTGGAAGGTTGAAGTAGAAAGAGAGGACGACCTAAGATCACATGGAAAAAAAATGTATTGAGAAATACATCAGTGAAAGAATTATCACATGGGAAGAAATGGAAAAGATGGTGCTAGATGGAAAAAAGTATCGTCAACGGAAGCCCAGTGTGTCAGAAGACACAAGATGGACTAAGTATTTTGTGTAATTGTCCGTTTGTTCAGAATTGTTCCAATAAAATGTAAAAGATTAACTTTAAAATCTAAGGAATGGAGTAACTAAACTAAACAAAGATAAATATATATATATCCAACTTCACAACTACAGTTGTATTAAAGAAAAATATAGGGAATGCAATAAAAAAATATGATAACAAAGAGTGTAAAAAGGAAATACTGATAATAACTGAAATCTTAAATAGAGGAAAAACACAGAAAAACAAAATGAAAAGTTACAAAGAGAAATTTCTAAGAACCTAAGCATTGGAATGAAGGAAAATTAGAACAAAAAAAAGAGATACGAACGGAAAAGAAATAAACACTACAAATCCGAAGGATAAACCAGCAAAGTACACTGAAAACACTATATAAAGATTAGAGAACTGATAAACAAGCAACTTGTGTTTTTATATAAAGAAAAACCACCGTGTCTCTTAAATACTTGGTAAACGAATGTAATGCAATGATAGGTTATGGTAAAAAAGGATGTTTACATCATTCTTGTAGTAATGCAATGATTGGTTATGGTAAAAAAGGTGCTTACATCATACTTGTAGTAATGCAATGATTGGTTATGGTAAAAAAGGTGCTTACATCATACTTGTAGTAATGCAATGATTGGTTATGGTAAAGAAAGGTGCTCACATCATACTTGTAGTAATGCAATGATTGGTTATGGTAAAGAAAGGTGCTCACATCATACTTGTAGTAATGCAATGATTGGTTATGGTAAAGAAAGGTGCTCACATCATACTTGTAGTAATGCAATGGTTGGTTATGGTAAAGCAAGGTGCTTACAACATACTTGTAGAAGGTAAACTAATATATTGACAATTTATTGATTAGGGTTAGAGGGTAAGAAAGGTAATGGCGTCTTACCAACGTTACAGTTGTTTGTTTCAGAAATTCAGAGAAGAGAAGTAATTCATCGCCAACTCTTGTCTGATTGAAGAGTAGGTTTTGACCTTTACTCTTATAACGCACCTACAACCCAAAAGTGCTGAGCGCATTTTGAAGCAGCGGGTATCAACCGTTCTATCCGAGCACGCTAACTCTCAGTAGGAAGAAACTATGTATTTTTTAATGCTGTTTTCTTCAATTAAAAAATAAATAAAACAGCTTTTCAGTTTGGGATGGAGACTGTTAACAAATAAGAAACAAATTATTGTTGTATAAAAAAAATAAGTTACTTATCAATTAAAAAATAACAATTTTCATGTTCTCGAAGCACATTTATCTGAATCGTGTTTGTTTTATTTTCAGATCGTGTTCTTGTGTTTGGGAGTTTGTTCGTTCTATATATTCTTCTCACATACTGTCTTAGGGGGTGAAAGGCTAGCGAATGATTAAGAGACTTCTGCGATACGGTTGAATTTTACAGCCTATATGACTGTGATTGATAGCCTAGGCTGTTCCATACATGTACTGGGAACCAGGTGGTACATGCGAACAGTGGTTAGCGGGCGAAGTGGTGTGCTCTTCAAACGACGCAATCAATCACACGGGAGATCTAGGTTTCTTCTTTAAAGATGTCTGAAACCGGGAATCCGTCCATTCAGAGATCTTCGTGTAAGTATATAACTTTCCAGTCTTCATCAAAGTTGCATGAGAAGCCTCGCTCTGTTTCTTGAGTACAAAATACGTATGCAAAAAACAAAATGTATGTATGTCAAAAAACGTTGAGCTTTCAGTTCACTTATAGGAGTTAGCCTTTACAAAGGAAATTCCCGGGCTTAACTTACTAGAATTATTGGTATAAGTAATTTTAAGAGCTCGTCTTATGAATCTAGCGGTAAAGTCCTATGTAGATAACTTAAAATAAACTGACTTACATTATTATAAATGCCCAAGTTCGCCATTCGAAAAGGATTTCATAAGTATATATTATTATTTTGAAATGATCCTGCCTTCAGTATTTAGAGGAAAAGCTAAATATTAAAGATGGAACTTGTTTCACTGTTGTGGTTTTAATGTTGTCCTTATTGATTTTGTTTCATAATCTAACTCCAAGCATTGTTGCTGCCTTCCAGTGTCACAGCGGTATGTTTGCGGACTTACAACGCTAGAAACCGGGTTTCAATGCCTGTGGTGGGCAGAGCACAGATAGCCCATTATGTAGCTTTGTGCTTAACTTCAAACAAACAAACATTCTTGTTACTTTTCAACAACTGTTTTCACAAGTTACGACTACTTAAAAATAGAATGTAAATAATTAGTAGCTGTAATCTGAGCAAGGAAGAGGATGGTTGTTTTGGATATCATTCATCCACCCACACAAGTGTTCTCACGATTTGACTACCCTTCACGAAAGCTACTTCTTATTCACTTCATTAGACGAGGCTCAACTGATTTGGCATTGACTTTGTAATTATTCAAAGAAAAAAAATGAAATCCTGGACCGAAAAAAATTTTTGTGTAACAAAATAATATGTCTCGGAAAGCTAATTACCGAGCTGCTTAAGTTTCTGAAAGAAAAAAAGAAAAATAATTCCCAGTCCACAAGATGGAAGCACTTCACAGTCTACAAGACGTGCTCGCATGTCAATATTTTCAGCTTTCGCGTCAACCGATAAATGTGCATTTCAATAAATAAAAAGTACAGCTTTTTGTATGAAGATTAATTAGTAATATGCTTTACAGTTTTTAAGAAAACAATATGTCGAAACTTTGTGCAGATTATAAAAAAGTTGCAAACAGAACATGCGAGGCGTTGGAACAGAGTATTTATGTGTTAACGTAAGTTTCTTAGTGCCAGTGTCTTATCAATAAACTTGAGGGCTTATATCGATATAATTCGTAACTCGATTCTCGCGGAGGACGTAGCTCAATTAAACGGAAATATTATTACGTAATTTCCAAAGTTTGAGAAAAAAAGTCAAAATCTTATTAGGCGGTAAGTTGAAAGCAGAAAATATGCAATAATGGAAATCCAATTTTTTAAAAAACTTACCCTAGTTTTTTGCTGATAACATAGAAGGCTTATAGCACTATAATTTACCTGTAGCCGTTCAGAAATATGTATTACATGTATTAAGCTACACAAAAAAAACACTCCCTATTTTTCTTCTCTGCAGCACACATTTATAAGGACCGTCAGGTTGTAGTATCGGGTAATAAGAAATATTCTTCCTAATTTGTCTATCTTGCTTCATCTTACATCTTCTCTTTCTATATTGTATCTATTGTATGATCTTTAAACGTCGAGAACTAAATATTTCAGATTTCTCGAGTAAGAAAATAAATTAGTAAATATTTAGAAACGTATGTGTATTTCGTTTCTATGACTTGACATAGCTGTTGGCGGTACGAAATCTTCTATTGCACGGATTTTCACCATATTACATGATACGATATCATATAGTTAACTTAACTTGGGATTACATTTTTTTAATAGTTTCATGATTTATCAACGTGTAATCTACTTTTGATAAAAACATATATTAGGACTAACCAGTATGATAAAATTCGAATTTGACAATAGACTGATGTTAAGGCATTACCCATAATTAATCCATTAATAATTTTCAACAAATCTTATATATGGATACATGCATCTTTACTTACACATCAGTTTAATCGCCTTTATTAGTGCTATCGTGGTTCTTAATTGTGGTAGATTAAGTGTTTTATACACAAACTCAATATTTTTGGCACTCATATATATGACATCATAATTATGCATTTGAATGCCATAGGTGGAAGACAATTAATATATTTAAAAGACTGTGTTTTCCCACTTGAAATCCATAATGAAATGCCATAGAAACATTAGTAGTAAGGCGTGAATGTCCATCATAGTACCTTACGTTCCCAGTTTATTTGTTTTACACCACAAATAAATAGAGTTGGATTTTATAACGTTATATACCTAGTGAGCCATCATATTCTGTCCTTCTCCAAGTTCTATCCTAAGGATCGGCTGTACGTATTATATCTTGTTTTTTAAAGACAACAGGATGAAACTAAACTATCTAAAAACCTTGCCAGATATTTTATAGAAAGATATTGCTATAGTAAAACAATCCCCCGCTGGTGGATTTGAAGTAAACTCGAGAGCTTATAGCGCTGGGATTCAGGGATTCAATACAAGAAACTGGCATAACAGATAACCTACTGTTCAAGTTTGTTCTAAACAAAAATCAAACATATAAAATACCTTTCCTAAAATATTCTGACGAACACGGGTAACTCACGCAAGAAGAAAGACAAGATTCGAACCATTGTCACATGAATTCGAATTACAGCGAAAGGAACAGAGACTGAAAAGGATTGAATTAGAGTAGGCCAAAACTTAGCCATAAATAATTTAACAGCGAGAAATAAGGAAGAGGGCATGTACGGAAATGGGCTCATTTGCAGTAGTCTATTAGGTGTGTTATTTTCTTTCAGAAATGTTGGTTTCATCTTGAATTGACCTAATATTGTAATCAACAATACTTATACATGTGAAATCTACCCGTAATAAAAAACCTTCGACTCAGATTATTCGAGTTAGTTGTAGTTTAAGTTCAAGAGAATTTTCTATATAAGTTAAATCATTTTCAGAATGAGGTGGAAGGAGGTTTCAGGCGTGAAAATCATGAACACATTTTTTTTTTCCCAAAGTTGATAAAGTTAACCAATAACAACGTCAACTAAATAGGATAAGTGAAGCTTTGGTAGAACCCAAAGCAAATAAACGACGTTCAGAAAGTTATTAAAGTGTCTTTATTGTTTGTTTTATTTGTTGTAACCAATCTTTGCGTTATCTTTCTTGTTGATTGCTGGTCACACACACACTGGTCGTCTGTCATAACTTCTGATCGAAGCACAAATAGACGTACGAAGACCTTCCTTCTGGCTTTACTGTTTGTGATTGGAATAACAAACTATCCAATAAAAAGTGTGCGACTGCCAACAGAAGTCGGCCGAGTAAAGACACGTCGACTTGTAAAGGCAGACTTCTGCTGACGATGTTAAAAAAGCTGTTCCCCTAGTTTCATAAAAATGATTTATTTTTTAACCGAATCCCCAGCAAAATACAAATTTCAGCCAGCGTTATTTTTCGACCTCCTATTTTAAAACATATCCTTTTTTCTTTCTTTTTTTGCAATCTGAGAAAGAAATGGTTAACAGAATATATTAGCTACTTGTGGTTTGGAATATATAATGGCACATTATTCGATTTTAAAAACCAGTCGTCTTTGATGTTCAAAATAGCCGTAACAGAGAATTGTGAAAAACTTTTACATACATATTAAGCTATTTGTTCCCGTACCTCTCTAATAACTTAGAAGAAATATGTTATATAGTAAAATACATAAATAACTATCTTCCGAAAATTTCAAACAAATATGTTAAAGGCATAGAAGACATAGAAAACGCAATTCTATATTTGAGAAAATTTAAGAATTTTTTTAAAAACATCTATAATGAACTGTGAAATATTATCAAAAAGAAAATGCAATCTTTAATAAGGTAAACTTTATTGTTCTTTGATTTTTGGAAGTCACTGTTATTAATGATATATATATATTATAGACATTAGTCCAAAAAGGAACACCAAGTCTCCTTTGAAAGGTACTTTTTAGCTCAGTCCTGTCTTTAAAAAGATAAAATATACTATTCGCTTAAACGGTTCTGGGAGAACCACGTTGCTAGGCAACTCACGTGATATCCACCGCCATATATTTTACACAACAGAATGAAAAAATTGTGTTAGCCTGTAAACAGCCAAGATCCACAACTCAATGGCTTCTTGGTGCAGCCAACTTATTTCCTGTAGACCCTTTCAGAGATGAAAGTGTCCAATGCAAAATTGTAAATTCTTCCATTGGAAAAGGAAGCTTTCGAATCAGTACAGAAGTTTCATTTGGTTAGTTTTTCCAGCCACTATTGTTCAGGAAGCCGAAGTCGGTACGAACGGAGTGTTTAGAAAAGAGGGTAATGCCTTTTCTAAAGAACTTTCTATTTTGAAATGTGAAAGAAACACTAGTTGTCACTAGCTTACACAAGTTGGTCATAGAATCCACATAGACAAAACAGGATAAAACAAAATAGAGTTCTCTTTCAAACTAAATTGTTGTGTACATTTTTTGTGGGATCAATAGACCTTTTTGTCTCGAAACATTTTGATTTTGTAACTTATACTTTACTTGTATTATTATTAAAGGATGTCTTTTGAAATCCGTTTTGTGTTTGAAACTTTTTAAAAGTATAGTAATACCACAACTATTGATGTTAAATAATTACCTGACAAATCATTAATAAATGTTTTAATTACAAAATTACTCTAATGTACGTGAAAGTCACTGCAATTTTGTTGGTGAAAAAGAGGTAACATGAGTAGAGTAGGCAGTAGGCAGCATTATCATACACAAAAGATATTGGCGCCTGAGAATATGAAGGAGGAGGTGGGATGATTTGAGTTTACAATATAATAGGAGGATAGTACCAAATAGAGTCATCAGGGGCGGATAATGAGCGGAGGGCGTGTACAGTGCTTTTGGGCTGGGACCTAGTCATCTGAATCGGCCTGCTATGTCCTATACTGAAATTGGCCATATTTTACATCAATTGTAAAAATTTACGAAATGAAATTAATTCTGCATTATCGTTAGGATCTATTTTATAATCTAAATATCCATTTATTCAATAATAAACAGAATGTTTGAATACTTGACGTTTCATGTATAATAGTTTTACTAAATGTATGGCCCGGTATGGCCAGGTGGTTACGGCACTCGACTCGCAATCTGAGGGTCGCGGTTCGAATCCCAGTCACACCAAACATGCTCGACCTTTAAGCCGTGGGGGCGTTATAATGTGACGGTCAATCCCACTATGCGTTGGTAAAAGAGAAGCCCAAGAGTTGGCGGTGGGTGGTGATGACTAGCTGCCTTCCTTCTAGTCTTACACTGCTAAATTAGGGACGGCTAGCGCAGATAGCCCTCGTGTAGCTTTGCGCGAAATTCACAAACAAACACAAACGAAATGTATACTGTAATGCATGGTTTATAACGATTTACTAGTGTAATTTACAATCAACGTAATCCTGAAAAGGACTCTTTTTTTTTAATACTAAAACATTCAGACTCTAGAAAAATATGATATTTGCCACACTAGCTTAGGATATTCTATTAAGTAGATTAGCAATGAAACAGTCTTTTTTTTTTCGCACTCCGATGGATCAGCTTTAAGTTTGAGGACTCATAACTTAAAATCGGCTTTTGATACCTGCAATGGACAGAGAGCCCATTGTGTAGCTTTACATTTAGCAACAAACAAACAAAAACCACTTATTCGATAACAAACAAAGCTTTTGAATAGGTAAAAAACAATATTCTATGTATTACAGTTTGATTAACTTTATAATGTAATGCATGATTTACATACACATACTAGTTTAATTTCAATCTAGGTAGACCTTAAAAAAGACGGCTTTCCGTATTAACAAATATCCGTATTAACAAAAATTATTGAAATTATTGAAAATTATTGAAATTATTATTCATGATTTTTACATTCATGTAGTAGTTTACCTTACATAGACGTGATGAGACTGTTTTTCATGTTAATCGTTCATGGGATAAGTATCTAGTTTTACCCCTCAATCACACTAGCAGTGCGATATTTCTAAACGAAGGTGTTTTTCTTTACAGACAGTGTTTGAACTTATATTTTTCAATCCGTAATTATTTATACGCTCTTCTCCCACGTGTTATTGTTGTTAACCTCTTTCTTGTCCTTGATCGGAAATAATTTATTCTAATTAAATGCCATACTACCTATTGCTGTACGCCTGACATAGCCATTGATTTATTCTACGACATGTTTTGAAACAGATATATTCTGCGCGTTTGCCACTGACAAAAGGCTGACCCGTATTCCTAGACAACAAGCTTGTCCAACAGTGTAATCTAGGCTGGTTCTGAACATAAAATAAGCAATTTTAATTAAAATTTGCTCAAACATATAAACCTTAAGAATGGCAGTCTTACCATTCTTATGGAAAACGATGTTCTCTAACAGACGACTTTCGGTAGATCAATGTTTGTTTTACGTTTTGCTCTATATAAAACTTTTTAGTTGCACGTTTAACAGCGTGTGTGATAAATTTAGGATCTATGTAAATGAGTTCTGTTTCTTTAGATCTTACTTTCTCGTCTTCAACATCTCTTTACATTTTTAGTGTCGGCCCAACAGGGAGCGGGACACTGTTAATTTACGGTAAACATAAGTTCGGAACCTTAAACTAATTAACGTTGTCTTCGCCGTTAAATGTTCCTTGAATGTACCCTAAAATATCTGTTTTAGTCTGTATTTTGAGTGTTTTTTACTGTTATTTTACAAGGAAATACCCTTAAATTAACGGTTATTACATGGTAAAATAATTATTATATCGCGTATTTCATGTGTTTGTCACTGTCGTTCCACAAAGAAATACTTTTAACTTAATGTGGAATCCACATAAAATATATTTTATGAATGCATTTCTAGTGTTTTTTACAGTCATTCTACAAAGAAATACTTTTAAATTATTGGTTAATCCACATAAAATAATTGTTTTAGCATGTATTTCAAATGTTTTTCATTATCATTCTACCAATAAATATTTTAAATTACCATTGAATTCATATAAAATAGTTTGTTTGTAGTTATGCACAATGCTACACAATGGGCTATTTGTGCTCTGCCAACTACGGGTATAGAAACTCAGTTTCTAGCGTTATAAGGCCGCAGACATACCGCTGTGCCACTGGAGGTGGCGTATAAAACATATTTTTATGCATGTATTTCCAGTGTTTTCACAGTCAATCTACAACTAAATATTTTAAAATGAATGGTTAATTCACATAAAACAATAGTTTTATCATAAATTTCAAGGTTTTCTATTTTTGTAATTCCGCTCAGAAACACATTCAATTGTTTATTCACATAAACTATGATTTATATAAACATGACTTTTGAATGAATTGTGTTTAGTGAATTCTTGTTTGGAAATTGTCTAACAACGAGAAACAGTCGCACGTGAAATGTAAAGTTTTGAATATTTGAAAGATGCCTACAACATTTACATGTAAACATCTTGAATTGTGTGTATGCCTAGTTCTTAATTGAGACGAATCTCATACATTAGTCAACACAGAAGGTTTAACCTTAAAAGTATTAGTATTACATCACTTTCTTTAGTCCAGTGGTCTCCAACCCTGGTCCCAGAGAGACTGTTTGTCTTATAAGAGAAATATGCTTGTTAAAATATGCAAAAAAGACACTTAACTTAAAATGTATATATTTTTTTTCTCATAGTGACTACAAAGCACGTTTACGCCAACAATATGTTTCATACTTTTCACTATGATATTGGTCCAGCTTTTCTCTCTTTGGTTAACTTTGTGTTCAGGGTTACGGATCATGAGTGGAATTCTCTGAAACTAGTATAACCCACTAACATACGTTGATCAAAGTGTAGATTGAATTAGACCTCTCTTGATCTTAGTATTCGAGAATAAACAATTTTCAGAATACTATGTTTATTTATTATATCTTGATATGCTATTAAAACACCCCTCCGACACATGGGCGAATCAACACTAGACAGGGATAATTATGTTATAAACTGAAAAAAATAACTAACGCGTTAAAAGATGCTCGCACTTGAAAGATAATAAAGTCGTTTTCTCAAGTTCTGTAGGAATACACTAATTTTAAATTTTCAAATGAAAAAGCACACCTGTCCTGATCTAAGGCTTGACGTGTGACATATAGGCCCCTCTAATAATAATGATATTAATAATAGTATTATTAGTAATGGTTAATTCATTCAGTTAACTAAAACTAAAAAAACATTTGGAAACAGAAATGTGTCCAAACCTCCAGGTACGTTTTCTGCAGCATTTGTTAGGCGTTGTACCTGTAGTGCATGAGATGCAGAAAGTAGTTCTCTCTTTAATCGGACGTAATTTTATTCTTCTTTTTATAAATCTTAGCTTACATAATGATTTACGTACATATTAAATAACTGCGCTCTGATAAAACCGCAGAAACCTCTGGCTGGTTATCGTATAATCGTAGCGTATGAATATAACAACTGAAAATTTACCAACTTCTTCCTGAGCCATTTCTAAGAAAAATCACAAAGTTTGTTTCATTTTTTAAAAAATCGTTTTCATAAACGAAATGTAAATGTAAGACTATAATTTCTATTTTATTTTATGATGGACATTAACTCTTCTTTAGTATCATCTTTATCATCATTATAATAATGGAAAAAAAGTGATTGTTACAGGCTTATAATATATCAAATTAATACATCATGTTGAATATTTTAATCATAAAAACTAGAGTATTACTTTTTAAAGACAGTATATGTGCTTAGAACATTATATCAGTATATATATATATTAGATTTTGATCAGGTCAGTTGCATGGTTAGGGTTAGAGCGCTAACTCTTAGTAGGAAAAATGTAACTGTGTATAAAAATAAATGTATCCTACTTCACCGTTAATTTAAAGAAATACCGTCTTTTTGTTGTCAAATTACTTTTTAAACGCTTTCACATTAAATTCAGTATGTTTTGAAAATTGATTTGAAAATTTCAGTAAAATTAAAGGCTATATTTATTTATATAGTATTTCTCGCGTGATTTTAATGCTTTTAAGCATATTTTAAAATATAGGATTTAATACTGAAAAAGTTAATTGCATGTACCTTACGGGATTTTTTTTTACAGTGTGAAACTCGGTTTTTACTTAACTTGGAGATGTTATTCATACTAATCTGAAAAGATTGCACGGTTTTACAATGAAGTTCAACACAATTACAGTAAAATATATGTAACATTTAATTTGTCGAAGAACTTCCTGAATATTTTCACGATTTTTTACAGACTGATACATAAAAAGTTTTTTATCACTGATGAGCTGATTAGTGAAAAATGGACAAGACAAACTTGTCTCAGTCGTTTGCACGTGTGAACCACTATTTTTATTTATCAGTGTTTTACATTGTAGAGAATCTCTTTCATCACAGTAGAGAAATACGTATAAATTCTCAATATATTATAGTATTCAGGAACATAAGAGACAAAAGTCTCAGAAGAATGTATTAACAAGACAAGTATTTCCATCTCGTGTAAAATATTTTGAAAAAACTTTTGACACTCTTTTGGCTATTTACTTACTGATTTAGGACCACCAGAAGAAATGTGACTCAGGACAGAACTGTTTCCTGATGATAAAATTATGGTGTATACACCAGGTAAGATCAAATCTTGGAAGCCTGCTGGACATTCTTTGTTACAGCTTGGAATTGAGTGGATGTTCTCGTGTTAATCCACTTTGAGTATCAACTCTATTCTGCCAATATCATACCACTGAACTTTATCACTATAATGTAAAAAATTAGGTTTCATATTTAATTTGGTTTACAATATTATATAACTAAACAGCTTTTATATGTTTTACATGCAAACACGATTAATTTATTCATCATGACAATCAGAGTTAATTAACATCAAGAGTTGCTCCACGAAACACTTAAACAGGAATAATTGCCTGAAATAATTAAACAAGAATGATTTCACCATATGTATTTGTGAATGTGTTTTAACTGTTTTAAACAGTAACGTTCCCATAACGAACATACAAAATCTGAAACTTAGTCGACATCATTATTGAGAGATTTGACTGTCAAGTAAGCATTAATTAAACAGAGAATAAACTTAATAATATAAAAAGGATGGTTTTTATCATTAAGTGTAGTTCCTATAGGTGGATACTAGTATAAATAAGGATGGTTTTTATCATTAAGTGTAGTTCCTATAGGTGGATACTAGTATAAATAAGGATGGTTTCTATCATTAAGTGTAGTTCCTATAGGTGGATACTAGTATAAATAAGGATGGTTTCTATCATTAAGTGTAGTTCCTATAGGTGGATACTAGTATAAATAAGGATGGTTTCTATCATTAAATGTAGCTCCTATAACTGAATACTAATATAAAAAGGATGGTTTCTATCATTAAATGTAGTTCCTATAGGTGGATACTACTATAAATAAGGATGGTTTCTATCATTAAATGTAGCTCCTATAACTGAATACTAATATAAAAAGGGTGGTTTCTATCATTAAATGTAGTTCCTATAAGTGGATACTAGTATAAATAAGGATGGTTTCTATCATTAAATGTAGCTCCTATAACTGAATACTAATATAAAAAGGGTGGTTTCTATCATTAAATGTAGCTCCTATAACTGAATACTAATATAAAAGGATGGTTTCTATCATTAAATGTAGTTCCTATAACTGAATACTAATATAAAAAGGATGGTTTCTATCATTAAATGTAGCTCCTATAACTGAATACTAGTATAAAAGGATGGTTTCTATCATTAAATGTAGCTCCTATAACTGAATACTAATATAAAAAGGAGGGGTTTCTATCATTAAATGTAGTTCCTATAAGTGGATACTAGTATAAATAAGGATGGTTTCTAGCATTAAATGTAGCTCCTATAACTGAATACTAATATAAAAAGGAGGGGCTTCTATCATTAAATGTAGCTCCTATGAGTGGATACTAGTATAAATAAGGATGGTTTCTATCATTAAATGTAGCTCCTATAAGTGGATACTCGATTAACAAGGATGTTTTCTATAATTAAATGTAACTCCTATATTTCCACTACTTGGTGGCTTAGCAAGAAGGGATTTTTAAAAATGGAGTGCACAGAACAATTGATTCCTGGTCTAAAGAAATGGTACATTCGATTTACTAACCTAAGGTATATGAAAGACCAGTGCACAAAGTATCAACTTTAATTGGTAAAAAATATAAAATGATACGTTATCCATCGACGATAAAATAAATATGTTAAATCTGTTACAGCAATTTCATCAGACCTTTCACTCACAAACCACGAAATCCATTAAAATCAAAATGGATTCATCATATCTTGATAACTTAGATACCACCAACAGTGTTTCTCAGAAATATAAAAAAGGAAACTGAAACCCTATTAAACAAAATTAACTCCAGTAATGAACTATCACAGATAGATCGAGGAGAATTGATGATTAGTGGAAGATCCCTCCCAGACTTGACTTCACCAACAATGTACTATGTAAACAAAGGAATTTTAACCCTACTTGTTTATGGTGTATCTATTTAGGAGGAGGAGGTTTTAGTTTGCTCGTTGTTTATGGCGTATTTATTTAGGAAGAGGAAGTTCTAGCCTTCAGTTTGCTCGTTATTTATGGCGTATTTATTTAGGAGGAGGAGGTTTTAGTTTGCTCGTTGTTTATGGCGTATTTATTTAGGAAGAGGAAGTTCTAGCCTTCAGTTTGCTCGTTATTTATGGTGTATTTGTTTAAAACATTTTTTCTAATTTGGTTTAGTTTGAGATGTACTTTGGTAGTGAGAATCATTAGGTCCAAAAATACAAATTTTAACTTAATTAGTTTGCATTCTGATTGCACTAATTTTTTTAATGGACCGGAAACGTACTATTTGGCGATCCTGCTTTCCACTCAGAATTATAACTCTAAACTGAAACTTACTTGGCATAAGGATTGCTTCGTTACTTTAGTGGTTTTTACATTTTGAAGGTATGACTAAAACCGGAAAGATGTTGTTCAAATATTACTTTAAACATTCATTTGATTAAGGTTTTTTGTTTTTTATTTATTTAATGAGGTTATTCTTTTAAAATTAGTTATAAAATACTTAAGGATGTCATAAATTGTTAATCTTGGTATTTGTGTAAAAGTATTTGGTTAATAGGTAACTTGGATAGGCGGTAACTTAAGTCAATATAGAAAGTTATTTGGTTAGTACTCAAATTTATATCACATTTAAGATTTCCAGAAACAAATCTTCTATTCAAATTATACAGAAAAGGTATAATAAAGACGTGTTTACAACGTATAGAAAACTTGAAAAAGATGATATCAAATTAAATAGAAATAAATTAAATTGTAATCTTTTGAATAAATGTATGGTTTATGGATTAATATCAAAATTTTAAAACTGCTAATTTTAGGTTCAAAAAATTAAGACAATATAAAGAAACTCAAAAAAAGTTTTTAGAAAGTGAAATTAAATATAAGGAGAAGACATTTTAAAAGCTTGAAAAAATAATAATTGAAGATAAATTACAACTTGAAAAGTTAATTAGTAAAGTTGACTTCTTTTGTTTGAATAATAAGATTATAAGAAATAACAATACTAAACTGACAGAAATACTATTAGCACAGAATAAAAAAATTAAACTTGAAGAAAAACAAATTAATAAATCCTTTTCGAGTAATCCTGATGATGTGATAATAAATTTATCAAATTATTGTTTAAATGATACTGAAAAGAAAGGATTTGAAAGGATTTGCAATCACTCCTAAGAAATTGGAATTTCATGATTATTTATTAGGATTTGAACTGTTATTAAAGGATATTAAGTGTTGTAAGGTTAATTCATCTGCTCAAATTAATTTTGATAATGTGTGTAAACATATTACCAGTATAGGTTTAAATGGTTTACAAAGTTACAACTTGAATTATAAACCATGGAATATTAGTTGGCTAGAAAATCAAGCCTTGATAAGGTTAAGTAAGAACAAAGAGATAGTGATTACGAAGCCTGATAAGGTAACAAGTAGTCATTATGGATAACGGAAGACTTATAACAACTAAAGTTGTATAGTAAACTTATTACAAGGAACTAAAAGTAAATTTAAA
>NW_013666085.1:335386-354422 GCF_000517525.1 Limulus polyphemus
AGGCCCGAGTGCATTCGAGACACCCTCTTTTTAATATATAAGCCTGGCGAGAAAAACCAGCGCGATAGGCAGATAGATTGCAGAGATAGATAATTGAGTCAAGCAAACAGTAGGCACCGTAAGTAAAGTATGTGAATCACTGTTATTTATAGCGTGTGTTATAAAGGTTGTTAAGTTTAAAGTGACTTTGGAAATTCTGTGTATTACAAAAAGTTGTATCAAGAAAGAATAAACTAGTTTTAATTAAGAAATGACTTTTATTGCTGAAGTTCCTCGGAAAGAATTTATCCCGGAAATTATAAAACGAGCAGATACGTAACAGTATGTAAAATTCTCAAACATTTTCCGACATAAAGAAGAATGCGTGAATGCTAATGTAAAAATTGAACAATTCCAAATTATCGGAAAGAATGAAAATGAGCAGTGGCTAAGGTTAAAAAAAACAAAAAACATTAGCCATAAAGAACTTAGCACCTGCACTGAACAAGAAATCCAGCACCGGTGAGCTGGCGTTAAAAGTATGAGAAGAGAGAAAAAACATTGAAATTACTTTAAATAAAGTATTGCTGTGTTATTTGTTCATTTGTTTCTTGGATGTCATCATGGATTGTTGTCAATGCTTTAATCTTAATAATATTTTGTATCGAATAAGAATTAATCTCACTTGTTGTAATGGACAAATTAATGCTAACTGATGGTAGTAAAATGGTTGATGACCAACGAATAAAAGTATACCAACTAATCAGAAGAATTAAAAAGTAAATAATAACTGATGTGGATTAAGTGCTACAGTCAATTTATTACAATCCTACTCACCCTGGTGGCGTACATCTTTATTTAAATCTCTAAAAGTATTAAGTAAATCCATCACTGTAAAATAGGTCACAGACTGGTTACGTCGTCAAGAAACTGAGTAATCGTTTCAGGGGTCGATGAACAATTCAGTATAAAAATCAGTTTCAGTATTAACTTACCTATATCGACGTATTTTCTAAATAGGTATGGGTTGTTCTGCTCAAAGATAGAAAAAATATGTGACAGTCATTCAAACTTTCAAACAAATTCTAAAATAGGGTCGAAAAACCGTTACCTTCAGACAGATATTGGAACAGAATTTACTAATCGTCTCTTACAACGTTATCTCAAGGAACAAGACATTCACCTCTTTACTACACATAATGAAACAAAATCAACTATAGTAGATCAGTTTAATCATACACTTAAAGCTAAGGTGTGACACTATTTTTACAGAATTTACAAATATATCTCTGTATTGAAAAATCTGGTCAACACCTAATCAATCGTATCACTGCAGCATCAAAATGAGATAAACGAGCGTCAATTACTCTAATCAGTCTGTGGTGTGGAAAACTCTACAAATTCCTCACCGAAGTAAACTTTGAGTTCAGAGTGGGTGAACAAGTATGTGTTAGTAAAGTGAAACAAATTCCCCACCGAAGTAAACTTTCAGTTCAGAGTGAGTGATTAAGTATGTGTTAATAAAGTGAAACGTCGGTTCAAGAAAGGTGTGATTAAGTATGTGTTTGTAAAGTGACACGTCGGTCTAAGAAAGGTTATATGTCTGGATGTACAAAATAAGTCTTTATAATTCACAAGAGGCTAGAGAAAAATTCTCCAGTGTACAAACTACAAGATTATTTGGGCGATATCATAAGTCGAACATTTTACAACTCTGAACTACAACGAGTAATTAAGTCCCCAAACGACGTCTACACCATTCAAGAAATACTACAAGAACGAGTAAGGGTAAAAACAAACAATATTTCGTAAAACGGAAAGAATATCCTGACAAATTTAATAGCTAGATAATTCAAACAGGTCTAAATCGCCTGCCGTCGTAAAATGTCAGTTATAAATCTATTATTCATTATTCGTATGTTTGTTTTGAATTTCGCGCAAAGCAACACGAGGGTTATCTGCGCTAGCCGTCCCTAATTTAGCAGTGTAAGACTAGAGGGAAGGCAGCTAGTCATCACCACCCACCGCCAACTCTTGGGCTACTCTTTTACCAACGAATAGTGGGATTGACCGTCACATTATAACACCCTCACCGCTGAAAGGGCATATGTGACTTTAGCTTGTAATAGTTCTATGAATTATTTTGCCAGCAATACTTCGACAAAGTATATAACTCATCTATCGAGACAAGTGTAACTCGGATGTTTGTGTGAAGTGGCTTTGGCCGAATTATAGTATTCCTATACCTGATAGTACAGGATGGAGTTTCTACTTTGCAGACTCTCAGTATGCTAATGTAATCAATTATATTGGACCAGTTCATTACAATGAGCCTGAAAATGTAATCAGAATATTAAACCATGTAGAAGAATCACTCCCTAAACCCGAAAAAGAACTACATTTACTTATGATTCCTTCACCAGACCACCAGTAAAGTAGGCGTGAACGTGAATGATGGACCTACATAACACCTGATCCAGTACTGCCAGTACTACTTGGATTTGATTATAATAGTATTATCCCCACTATAGCTCCATACACTGTACACAAACATTACAGATCCTAGTATTTTAAGTAAGGTGAATGTATCGTTAATACTGATCATTCAAGTTAAAGGTTAAAACAGAGACATGATTAGTGACACATTGACAAAATAGTATTGTAAAGTTTTAAGACTAGCGAGACCTATATAAAGGTCGTCGTGGATCAACCTATTTATTTAAGCAAGAGAGAGCCAATTATACCACTTCATATGTTTGTCGTTGGAAGTATCTATGAGACCACAAGAGTACCATATTATCCTGATCGGCAATATCTGGCCATTCAAAATACTAGAGGGGACATGTTATATTTTAAGCTGGAAATCAATGGCAACAGAATCATGGATTGGATGGTGTGGGGTCGAGTAATCTGTTTCATTCAGCTATTCTATTTCTGAAACAAGGAGCTTTAGCTGTAGGAAAACAAGATGGTCAGTCTGGCCTCAGATGTCACACAAGGAAAATCTTTTGTCGAAGGTGGAAAACGACGAGCCATGCAAGGAGCTCAGAACCTGGCTCAAGATGTCAAGCAGTTTGTGAAAGAAGGTTGTTCTATCTAATAAAAAGAAAAGACCAAAAGGTTCCATGTTCAGAATCACTCAAATCAAGAAACTCAGAACATTGACTTCAGACTTTTTCGACAAACATTGATAATTTTCCTTCTTAATGAAATGCCATATCAGTGCACAAAGTCTGAGCTAGACATTTTTTTTCTCTCCACACAGACTATGACTGAGGAGGGGAAAAGAACCAAATAGTGTCTTTTAGTTGCAGTGGCTGATAGAGGACCATCGAATTTTCTATATCAGATTTGGAGAATGAATTAAATCTTGATGAGAAAGCAAAAACTAACAAACCAGATGGAATTGCATAAAAATGAAGAAGGTATCTCACGTCCTGTCAATCTGTTTCTTCTTCTCTATTTCTTCAAGTTGATGGACATCTGAATGATAAGCTCATTTTTTGTCTTACAGTCTTTACGCATATAAGGCCTACATAGAAATTCACTGAGTTACAGTGAAGCTAAGAAAAGCCATTTGGCTTTGTCTGTGTGGGTAAAGGACGCGGCAGATAGTTTCAACAATCTCTACTTTAAAGATGGCGAGAATGATGGAATAGAGTTGACATGATCAGGTGCCTACATTTGGACATTTCTTTCAGAACAGTATTTTTACCCAATGTAGTAAACTTAAAACTCGTACAATGTAGAGACGCTTTTTGTATTACGTCCAATGATGAGTCGGGATTCACAGTTGTTCTCCTTCATATTTTTATCAATTATAGAAAGGTCAAGATCTGACCCTCAAACATTCTGGCATATGCTAAAGCATTTCAGAAAGGAATGGCTAAACAGCCTTTGGAATATAGAGTTTTCAATGCATTTTCAATTCCAAAGGAAAACGTAGAAGCACCTATCAATAAGTAATTTATGAGTCAAGCACTCACACGTTTTATTATAGGATGTATTGATAACGATGTATTTAACAGATCTTAGAAGAAAAATTCCGTATCAGTTTCAAATATTACAGTATCGATTTTGTGGCAATCAACGTGGAAGGAAAACAGATTCCTACTCTACGTGTGGTGAGCAGAGCACAGATAGCCCATTGTGTAGCTTTGTGCTTAATTACAAGCAAACAAACAAACATACTCGACCTTTACAAACCGATTTTGTTGTAGATCTGTATGCACGAAGTTATCAGAACCTTAATTAATGAAACAGGAAAACAATTTCAAGATCAAGGAATTGATATCAGTTACGAAGAAAACTCGGGAGTTTATACATTCTTTGAGTTTGATCTGACACCCGAACTATCTGTTGGAGATTTTCACGGTGAAACTGGAAAATCTACGAGTTGAAGCGTTATCCAACACTAGAAATATTCTCATATTCTGGCCTGTGCAGAATTCCAGTCCATTCTAAAAATTGAGCAGCGGAGAAACATCTTAAGTGATATATAACTATGAACACTATAGACATTTATTCAATAATCTCACAAGATTTGTGTACATGAGTCTACTTGGAGTGCCAGTGATTTGTGTACATGAGTCTATTTGGAGTGCCAGTGATTTGTGTACATGAGTCTATTTGGAGTGCCAGTGATTTGTCTACTTGGGGTGCCAGTGATTTGTCTACTTGAAGTGCCAGTGATTGGTCTACTTGGAGTGCCAGTGATTTGTATACATGAGTCTATTTGGAGTGCCAGTGATTTGTATACTTGGAGTACTAGTGATTTGTGTACTTGGAGTGCCAGTGGTTTGTGTACTTGGGGTGCCAGTGATTTATCTACTTGGAGTGTCAGTGATTTGTCTACTTGGAGTGCCACTGATTAACTACCGAACAAACCACTAAAAAAATCTGCATTATGAAGTTGGATCCATAAACCAGGCAGTATTTGGATTTACTTTGCTCTAGTGGGGAAGGGAGAATATTTTGATCCATCAGAGTACCATTCCATAACCTCAACGTCAGATGATTCTTCGTGAAGAATTTTAGAATATTTTTATTCATATGACTGCGTAATTAGTAGTTATTTATTACGATGATAACAACGTATGAAATAAATTTCTGGAATAATGTATAAAAATTAGCAAATATAGTAATTAGTAAAATATGTGGTTAATTATGGAGATAATAACAATTTCTGAAATATATTTCTAGAATAATATATAAAAAAGACAGAGAAATAAAGATACAGAACTTTAGAAGTAAATAAAACTGTGATATACTTCCTTTTGTGAATTGAGTCTTCATTTTTTCTTCCATGCCGTAGAGCAGCATCAGACTGGTGGTTAGACTGAACAGTGCTTGCAGTGTTTTTAAATCTAATATATGAGATAATAATCATTCTAAAGGTTATGTCCTATTTATGCTCATCATGCTAAAGTTTATGTCCTATTTATGCTCATCATGCTAAAGGTTATGTCCTATTTATGCTCATAATGCTAAAAGTTATGTCCTATTTATGCTCATCATGCTAAAGGTTATGACCTATTTATGCCAGAAAGAAAGTTTTGCATTCGAAGTGAAATATGTACTATTTACAGACTGGAACATAGACGTGGATTCAAACATTTGGGTCATTTCCTGGAGGCACTCTATTCGCTTTCTAGATGTATTTCATGGAACCCTCGTGCAGTATTTATTACCCACTTCTAGTGACACAACTTGATAATATCCGCCTATGACCTCACAGCCTCAAAGTATACCCCAATCCCCTTCATGCCCTCAATGCCGGCATCCTTTAGGTATGATAGGTATGACAATGCTGCCTATTGCAGTAGTGGGTATGTCTTTATTGTTATTAAGATTATGTTTATATACGAATACATCTTTCATCATTTACAACCATATATCTAATTGATTTTTAACAAAAGCCTAATTATCAATCCCTTTGTTTAAATTCAACAGTAGAAACAGCCATCTATATTATTTTCAAATCAAATTTACTGGAATAATTTATATGACTAAAGAAAATTTAATTTAGGAACAAAAATGAAGCATGCTTTGTTTTAAAAACAATAGTCTGGTTAGGAGCAATACAGATTTTCGTTGTCTTTCGACTGATATCCGATCACTACACATTTATCATTAATACTCAAAACTATGTTTTGTTAAAACTCATTCCACACGGCGGTACGTTTACGGACTTATTATGCTAAAATCCAGGGTTCGATTTCTCTCGATGGACATAACAGATAACCCAATGTGGTTTTGCTCTAAAAACAACAAGCAACCGATCCACATACATGTTGCCTTTAACCTTTTAAAAAAACAAACATTGTATATCATTTAAATACAATCTTAATCTATATTCTTTGGGTTAACTTAGAACTATAAATAATTTGAATACAAACTTAATCTATTTTCTCTGAGTTAACTTAGGACTAGAAATAATTTAAATACAAACTTAATCTATATTCTTTGGGTTAACTTAGAACTAAAAACAATTTAAATACAAACTTAATCTATTTTCTCTGAGTTAACTTAGAACTAAAAATAATTCAAATACAAACTTAATCTATTTTCTCTGGGTTAATTTAGAACTAGATATAATTAGCGTAACTTGCTGGAAAATATTTTTTGTGGATTTCATGATTAGCCAGACGATGGTAGACTATCATGATTAGCCAGATGATGGTAGACTATCGCCCAATTAAGGGAAAACCAAAGTCAGTATTTAAAAAAAGAAACACGTTAGATGTTTATTGTGTGATTTCGTTTTAAGTTTTTACGAGATAACCGAGTTACAGTTAAATATTAACCATATAGCTCTGTAAATATGCATATCACAAGAAATATTTAACTATTAATTTCTTTCCTTTAGCTCAGGTCTATGTTAAAACTTATAATTAAGTCCAGAAGGCTGATTGAATAACATTTCTTATTTTATAACGACTCCTATTTAACACATTGTCTAGAGAATGCGTTACTATAGTTTCTTTATACACTATTCTGACATACACTTCCATAGGATAAGTTGATACTCGCCTTCGTTTTACACGTTTTTAGGATATTAACTCATTACATACCTTGTTCTTACACTACTTTTATAGGTGTTAAGTCATTACATACCTTGTTTTACACTACTTTTATAGGTGTTAAGTCATTACATACCTTGTTCTTACACTACTTTTACAGGTGTTAATTCATTACATACCTTGTTATTGCACTACTTTTACATGTATTAATTCATTATATACCTTGTTCTTACACTACTTTACAGGTATTAAGTCATTACATACCTTGTTCTTACACTACTTTTATAGGTGTTAATTCATTACATACCTTGTTCTTACACTAGTTTTACAGGTATTAAGTCATTATATACCTTTTTTTACACTATTTTTACAGGTGCTAAGTCATTACATACCTTGTTATTACACTACTTTTACAGGTGTTAAATAAATGCACACGTGCGTGTTATAGTATTCTATCTTGCATTTTTAGGTGTTAAGTCATGCGTACGTGCGTGTTATTGTATTTTAGTTTGCGTTTTTAGGTATTAATAGAAATTATGATACTTGTGACTATCTATTAACTCATTACAAACACTGAATTTTAGTTTTACAAATTTCAACGATAATTATCAAATAAAAATTTTGATAGATTAGAACAATTACCGAACAAAGATAATTGCAAAAAATAACTTTAAAAAAATTTAGTACAATCGATGGTTCACGCTTATGTTACATTTATGAAGTGATGAGAAATCTAACATTAGAAAATTTCACAATTATCACCAGATATTTAAAAGTTCTTCACATCTTCTTCTATGCTTTCCTGAGGATTAGAAACTTTCTTAAAAATTCTTTCAAGAACAACTTAAAACAGTTCTCATTTCCACGAAACTTCACGTTTATTATCCTTAAGTTTGTGGTTGAAACTGAGAGTATTAAGATACAAGTTTCCTTTATTAAGTTGTAATATACTGCAAAGGAAAAAATTAATTACGGAAACTCGTCATTGACTACTTAAGATCATATTCATAGTTTGTAATTTCTGTCACATTATAATTCGTGTTGTTAATAAAACAGTACAAAAGGAAAATAAATATATTTAGAAAAGAGGTATTGTTAAAATTTTAACATCAGTTCTTTCATATATATCATATCATTATAGAAGGCCATTTGTATTAACAATATTAAAACACCTGAGGTAATTACAGATTGTCGATATTATTAACAATGCCAATATATCACAGTTTAGTGTTTAACTGGCTTACTTTTGAACAAAAACTAACACACCTCAGATTATTATTATTATAGGAAAAATATTATTAACAAAATTAAAAAAACTGATACTCACAGAATATCGACACTATTAATTAAATAACTTAGACCATTATAAAATGACAATATTAACTATTCTTAGATCGTTGTAAATTTGAAAAAGAAATATCAAGAAAACAAAAATATCTCAGATCATGATAGAAAAGCAGTATTGTCAGTTTTACCTCAGATCATTACAGGATTATTATAACAATTTAAACTAATAACGATAATCTACTTTAAATCAGTGAAAAATCTTGAAAACCTTACTAATACACTTTAAATCAGTATCACTAACAATGTCACTAAGGATAGTATGAAATAATGATCATATTATTATCAATATTAAGATATCAAAAGTCAATAGAGACTATAAAAATATATATCATTATACTAATACACTAATATCAGTACGAAATTATAATAGTTGACATTATACGTTCGATTTAGAGCCAGTTACTGATAGTTTATGTATTTTTCATTTGTTGCATATATTTCTAATTGACAAAGTGTGTTTGTTTTTTTGAATTTCTGGCCAAGCTACTCGATAATTATGGGAACAAGCAATCCCTAATTTAGAAGTTAGAGAGTAGAGGGATTCGATTAGGGGATTCAGTTGACAAAGTTTCGTAACTCATTTAGGAACAGAAGAAACGAATGAATCTTACCTAATTATTCCTACATTTGGTTTAGAACTATTTGTTCGTATAACATTTTAGAATTTAATAATTCCAGTTCCATATTTCTATTTACTTTGATATATACAGGTTAACGAAAATCCTATCTACTAAAACACTACATTTACGTAAAGTGGTATGTGTTATCTCACATAATATTTTTTCAATAAACATATTTGTGAGTTTAAATAACTCTGTACAGTACTAAATGTATATTATACCTTATAGAAAATATTTCGCTTTTTTTGGTTTTTGACGAATGTGTGTAAAATCCTTTGAAAGCAGTTAATTAATGGTCATAACGTCACAATTGAGACGGGAATATTTTTTGACATCTTGTATGTGTTTGAAAACAACTGACACTTAAAAGTACCGTAATCAACCCGAAAATAAATACAAATTTAGAAAATATTAAAAGAATTATATTTAACGTTCGGAGAAACGTCATATAAATTAAAATTTAAAGGTATAAAAAATGCCAAATATCGTATATATATATAACAAAAACAGAATCGCTTTATAAAGTAAAACAAATCCCGAACTCGTCTTAGAACATAAACTATAAAAACTCAACTTACTGAGTGTTGTTTAATAGAGCATAAGAAATAACATTTTACCAGACGAGCTCTTATAACTTATGAAACTATAATTTACCAAATGGGTCATTAGAACATACAGACTGCAATTTACCAAATGGGTCATTAGCACACAAAAACTACAATTTACCTAATGGGTCATTAGAACACACAAACTACCATTTACCAAATGGGTTATTAGAACACAAGAAACTATGATTTTTAGAATTGATTATTATAACATAATAAACTATAATTTATCGAACTGGTTATTAGACCATACGAAATAACAATTTATCAAATGTGTTATTAGAATATAAGAAACTATAATTTACCGAACTGGTAATTAGACCAGAATAAACTAGAATTTACCAAATGGGTTATTAGAACGCAATAAGCTATAATTTACCAAATGGATTATTATAACATACAAACTACAATTTACCAAATGAATCATTAAAACATAAAAAAACTCAAATTGCCCATTGAGGATTATAAAAATATAATAAAGCTACAACCTTCCACGTGGATTATGTAAACAAAAACTATACGTTATGAAATGGAGTACTGAAACCTAAAGTATTACAATAAACAAAGTGGATTATTCAAATACAACGTACTAAGAGTGTTAGATTTAAATATTATATATATAGGTTTATTATAAAGTTTCTTGAGGTGTTCAAACATCAACAACCTAAGTACTATTCGTCATAGAGCAGTAATGAGACCAGGTGGAACACAAATCCATAGTCACAGGGAACTGTCACCAGAAGGTGATACATTTGCACAAGGTAGCCACCATTGATGTCCTGTATCTATAGGATGACTTACAGATAACTGAATGACGATTCAGTATTCGACATGATTACTTGCTGTCAAATGACATGTGTTAAGTTTTTCAACGTAACCGACGTTTGGTTAGGTATGGTTTGAATACTGCGCAAAGCTACACGAGGGCTATCTGCGCTAGCAATGAAAGAATACAAATAAGGCAGCTAGTCAACACCACCCACTGCCTCTCTTGGGTTACTCTTTTACCAACGAATAGTTGGATTGATCATCACATTATAACGCCCCCACAGCTAAAAGGGCGAGCATGTTCGGTGACGGAGATTCGAACCAGCGACCATCAGATTTCGAGTTGTGCGCCTTAACCACAAGGCCCAAATGATTTAAATTTCTCTAAAGCCAAATATGAAGTGGAACGTCCGACAGCGATACTGCACATCTTCCATGGATACAGACCATCGTTGACATCAATGGTGGCCATGTTAAATACTGCACATCTTCCATGGATACAGACCATCGTTGACATCAATGGTGGCCATGTTAAATACTGCACATCTTCCATGGATACAGACAATCGTTGACATCAATGGTGGCCATATTGTGTGGATGTAGCATCTTCTGCTGACCATTTTCTTGAAGAATGGATTCATCTACCCGTGATCTCTTTGTTATATCTACTTGGAATTATTATTATATATTGAACAGTATTACTTTTTATTGGTGTTCGAAGAAGCCAGAAAATTTTACAAAAGCCAACAGATGTATCTGCGTCATGGTAGTTTGTAAAAAAGTAGTTCATTTATTAGTAATTTATTGTTAAAAGTTTAAAATATTGTGGTCTCATTTCTTATGAAGATTTAATTGTGGTAGTGTCCTCTAGTGATAACTAACCTGTCAGGAGTGTAATTCATCATTTACTCCAATTATTTTGGTTCGTAACTCTAGCTTCAAGGTTTGAAAATTTCGTTAATAAAAGAATGATTGTTTGTTTATTTTCAGAACGATCTTTTATGTGTTAAAGTATATCAATTCACACAATAATTTCTAAATTTGTCAGAGAAGGTTGAGAAATTTCAAAAAATATTTGTTAAGCTATTCTTTTATGGTTATGGTTGTGTTTACCGTTCATTTATTATTATTTCCTTCTGACTTTTATTTTATCTATGAATTTTAGTTGCATTAAAACATTAACTCACTTTCTAGCTAATTATTTGCAATTTGAGTAAACATGTGTTTATGATAAAAACTGACGCCACCTTCCGTAGCGGCAGCGTACAGATACTATTAATATAGAAGAAGATTATGTAAATTTATGATCACATAAGATGTACTCTCGTGACCTACTCAGTTGAATAAATTGCATTTTTTATTGTTCAACCCTGATTATAGCGGCGTGTTTATTTTGGACTTTTACATTGGCGCCCGAACAGGGATCTTTTTCATAAAAGTTGAATTGTGACTTTGGATTTTTTTTTTTTTGTTTCTGAGAATAAATGAGTGGAAACTGCGGCTTCTTGTTTGAGGGGAGGGCCACTAGAATGGTGGAAGGCTTTCGGATCAAAAATGGCTTTTTAACACTGGGGGAAACTTAAAGAAACATAGACTAATTTCTAACCAGCAGTGTTAGATAATATCGAATTGGCTAAGGAAGTAACATACTAATGTAGGGGAGCCAGTTGAGACGTTTATTTGGAAAACTGTGAAAATTTATAAATTATGGAACCTTGAAGCTACAGAAAGAGATATTGTAAAGTGTATAATATCGTAATTTACGAGAACACTTGTAATGCCACTTTGTTATATACATTGCTGATGTACTTAAATTTACCAAACAATACGAGCATCGCCGGAATAATAAGCAAACTTATAATAGTGAAGTGATTAAAACTGAGCATCATAATACACATGAGTGATGTTATACATGTAATCAAATATGATACTGATTTATGTATTGTTCCAAGAAAATATAATATGTAAACAGGGAATAAAGAAATGAAGGAAAGCATTCGGGGAACGAGAATAGGGATGAAAGAGGGAGGTTTTGAGTCCATTGAATGTAAAACCTTCATTTAACTATTTAACAACTAAAACATATCTGCCACACCTAACCCTACAAATTAATGGTTTAAAAGTAGTAGGTCGTATAGATACTGGGTTGGATTATTGAACAACACTGGAAAGACCTTGAACTGGTTTAATTTAATCTTACATATAATCTTACTGTAAAAGTTTCTAAAACAAGTTTTTCCAAACAGAAGTATCACACTTAGGCTTTAAACTCTCTTCTGAGGGAATACACACAAATGATGACAAATTGAAAGCTATTACAAACTTCTCAACTCCAACATTCTTGGGTATGTGTGCTTGGTACAATAAGTTCATTCCAACTTGGGTATGTGTAACTGGTACAATAAGTTCATTCCAGCTTGAGCGTGTACCTGGTATAATAAATTCATTCCAACTTGGGTATGTGTAACTGGTTCAATAACGTCATTCCAACTTGGGTATGTGTAACTGGTTCAATAACGTCATTCCAACTTGGGTATGTGTGCCTGGTACAATAGTTTATTCCAAACTTTGCTACAATTGCTGAACCTTTATATATTCGGACCGACTGACGAAATACCCAACAGAGAGAGAGAATCACGAGATAGTTAATTAACGATACAGTTAGTGAAATTACTGGTAATTACTAATTACTGTTATTAATATTGAAAGGCATTTTTGTGTTGATGTATTTTTCTATAGTTTGGAACAATATTTTTCTTCATGGTTCTTTTCGCTGATTTCATTATTTGAAATGATATTCATATTTATGATATATTATTCATTAACATTAGTGTCAAGTCCTGGTCAGGCACCTGTTTATTAACTGTGATCGGTAAGTGTTGTTACAGTTGAATAAATTGCTATTTTTGTTGTTCAACCCTGATTGTAGCGGCTTGTTTAATTTAGACCGTTAACAAGGCTATCAAAATGTATTACCCCCATCTATGTCGAACGTGATGCTTCGAATTTTTATTTATCAGCAGGTTCTACTAGAGAACAGCATCAAGATATAAACATTATACTCGTTATTCACAACAGTGGAGAAAGAAAACTAAACTAAACTACATATATATATATAAAGATATATCGGGTAAACAATTAATATATGTGTAGCCACAGGAAGCGTTTTCAGTATCGAAATAAAACATTGCTCTAGTTATAATGTTCATGAACCTTCAACTTATATTTTGGGATTTTTCTATTATCACCACAAGCTTATTTCCCGTTTTAAATTTTGACTTATTCAGCCTTAACGTTGAATTGTTTCATAGCTTAATATATCACGTTATGTTTGATCGATTGCTACCATTTGAAAATTGGTATTCATGAACACATTGCAAAAACCCAAGACATCCTCTCGAAACAGATAGTAACGCAGATAAAAAAAATCCCAAAAGCACACATTAAATAAACGCATATATTTTTTTTTCTTCTGCTGTAGTAGTTTCATTGGTTTTATTTAAAACATTTTTTGGAGTTTCTGTAATAAGAAGATAAAGAAGAAAAACTGCCCTCACAGTTGGGTGTCTTATAATAAAGGCAGTTAATATTTTTTATGATTATTCTTATGTTACCCAATATTCTAAGTTAGATTTTTTAGCGTTATGAGATTGTTACTCACTAAAGTTTCTGCAGTCTTTTTTGTCTGTTTGTCTGTTGTAAGCAGAAAGTTACACAATGGGCTATCTGTGCTCTGCCCGTCACGGTATTGAAACGTTATTTGTAGCGCTATAAGCCTTAAGACGTGGCTCTGAGCCACTGTGGGGCTTCAGAAGTCCAGTGCAATTGTTATTTGAAACTGTTATTTTTCATAGTCACTTGTTTTTATTTATTTTTGCTGCAATTGACTTTCATAAAGTTTCATTCATGAATATTGATAAGGAATTATAAAATTAAAACTTGCACTATGGATTTTCGTATATGATTTAATATCAAAACTTTTATTTTTAATGTTGGTTAGTAAGAGGTTAAAACAATTGTATATATAGAATAAGTAGGGAAAGCTTTTTTTGATATTCTTCTACCGATGTTTGTCAGGTTGTGCTAGTAGACACGTGGCCCTTATAAGACACCACATGACATTACCATTACGTTTATAACATCTATAGCAAAATGACCTAAGAGGTTGTCTGGACAGTGTATTTCTTCTCATACACTTCTTTCCTAAAGAAAATCGTTATCGCGATCAGGATATTGTACGAGTTTTGTAGAACATAAAAGCGAATAACGTTTATTTAAAGCACGACAAACACGCACGCAGAGAAACGTTGGTTCTCGAGGAAAATTGAAAATGAATGGTGGTCTTTTTCAGAAGATTCTTTGAACAAAATTACCAAAAACTAATGGAAACAGGGAAGACAATTTTAGCAAGAGTGATCTTTAAGCTCACCGCTAAAACTGTGATTAGGTCTGTTTGTTAGATAACAACCTGTTAAGGAACAGTTCAGCTATTTCATTTTATTACAATATCCAATTTTGATCATTTTAGAGCGATTATGTTTAAGGTGCTAGAAACACGCAATCAACAGACATGACTCTTTTTAAATCAAACTTATATTAGCAGAATATTGTATCCATTCGAGAAAGAATACAAAGGTACTAAATGAATTAAGAAAATAATCGTGATAATTATGAAAAAAATAAATATAGAAATAGATTATGCATTTATATATAAAAGAAACGTATTTGAACAGAATATGAATATATAAATATATAAGGAAGGTTTCGTTAAATTAATAAACTTTTAACAGCATTTAGTCATTGTAATAAGATATAAAGCGTTTATTTACATATTTAGATGACAAGTAACAGGATTGAGAAAATACAAATCACCAGTAACTTAAATATGGAAAGAAGTAACTGAAATTAAACTGAATGTAAATTAATCTGTACACGTTCAAGACACGTGTACTGTGTGTCATTTACTAGTTAATCGTGCAAAACATATCCGACAATTCTGTGATAGTTGTTTGTAACTTAAATATATTTAGTCTGATCTGAGTCTGATATACGTAAAACTCCAAATTAATCTCCTTGAAGTAATATCTTACTTAATAGTAATATGTAAGGTGATGTTACATCATAAAAATTCGAATAATAACCTATCTCACATTGTTCCTTGCTGACCTAATACGATTTTCCTGTAAAAATGTGAAATACTATATCAAATAAACTTTGTTGTTGTGACTCATTGTCGATATGGTATTTCACCCAATACCACAGCTCGTCTTAGCTAAAATGCCAGTTATATCAGTCGTGCATCAGACAACATTTTAAATTCATTTCTGTGGGTTGGTGTAGCAAGTTCTCCTAGGCATATTAATTCAAACTTTAAAGAAAAAAATGATTATATATAAAATAAGCATTGCCATTCTCCGTCCTGTGGTAATAGAACTCAGATGTGTTGGGTATATCCCATCTATGTAATTAAGAGGTTCAAATATATACATCATTATGCAGAAATAGGAAAAAATCAACACAAATGTAAAGCCGTTAGAAGAAATAAAAAGGGAACTGGAACCGAAACATAACATAGGAAAGGAGAATTATATATATACATATATATATATATATATATTGTCCTGTCCTACACTACCATTATATATTAAAATGGGAATAACATTAAATAAGTTTATTGCATTTATAAATGTTTTGGCTGAAAGGTTTGAAGAAAAATATTTCGTGTTAGTGGAAAAGCAATAACTTTCAGAGAGTTTTCAAAAGACGAAGAATTAAGTTCTTCAAAAAAAATGAAAGATCTTTCAAGATTTATCAAGATAATTTTTAAACGTTATGAAAGTCTTAAAGTTTTCAGTCAGTTGCTGCTAAACTCATAGTTAATCATGTTACTAATAGAGTTACATAGTCTCGGCTTTCACATAAATAGCAGCTTGCAATGAGTTCAATATTTTTTGAATTAATCTAACTTTTAAATATTTCTTGAATTGAACACCAACTTTTATAGCTCTCTATCGTCAATCTAGAAATTTTCTTTCAAATATCATCTGTATGGAGTCATCATTACTGGCAATTTAAATATCAGGGAAGAAAAAGAAACCCAAGATATACATTAATTCAGTTCTAAATTTAGATTAATTTCAAGACTAAATAAACTACATCTAAAAGCATCAAATTGCTAATGATCTAAGTGTAAGCGCAGTATAATGATTAGTTGATACTTTATGAAACTGCATAATTACAGAATTGAGGAAAAAAACAAAGTTTCACAAATAGTTCGTTTATCAACGACCATGATGCCTTTACTGGTGAAACCATGGCCGTTAATTAATAAATAAAGTATTTCTGAAACATAAAAGTGTCTTTGTTTTTGTTTTTCCTCAATTCTGTAATAATGATTAAGCTTAACATAAAAATACAAAAATAAACAAATAAGCATTCAACATAATATTAAAATTAGTTACTTGAATAGTAATATATATAGTCACCAATAAATATGAATGATTTTTTTTCACATATTATATTTTTAAAGAAAAGTTTAGACAGAGGAAACTATTTGTTTGTACACTTCCCTAGACCGCATTTACTTTATAAATTCTAGTACAAAAATATGTAATGCTTTGGTAATTAAAAATAAAACTATTGGCTAATTAGTAAAATGCGTTATAGATGTAAAAATCAATTAATACCAACAATTTTGAGCTAAAGACAATAATTACCAATTATTTCTAAAACAGAAATTTCCTGATGATGTAGACGATGAAACCTAGCGGGATTTGAACCTGCTATTTTGCTTTTACTTTTTCAGGAATATTCTAACTTCTTAAGAAGGTGTGTTATCTCCTGATACTTCAACAGTTAAAAACATATAAAGTGGGAACTTACTATCAAAGCCGTCAGGATATAGACTCTGTGCTTTACAAGGTTATTGGCACAGATTAAGAGTCCTGTAAAAGTACAACTTCAACAGCCTATAAAGTAAATACTGAGAGTAGTTCAAAGGGTAAAAACGTCATACCGCTAAGAAAAACAGTGAATTTGAATCATGCCCCACATTAATCTTAGTTTTGTTCCTCAAAAATTTGTTTCCAAGGAAATTAACATTTACCTATACCTTTTTCAAGTTTTAGAACATTATTATAAAATATAGATTCATATTTAAATACAAGTATATCTGTTAATATAAGAACTCTTCTTATACTTAATTATGTTTTAGGTTCTTATACACAATTAAAGATGATTTAGACGAAATCATTAAAACATAATAAAAGCATATTAAACTGTTAAACCAATATTATCATATTCATAAAAATATTACAACCCTATATACATTTGGTTTAGCTCTATATTTTCCTACCTACCCTTCACGTAAATCGTTTTTTTAACTACGTGATAAATGCTGTAAGAATGAATTTTATATTACATGTAATATCTAAATCATGCAAATAGATTACATTAAATTACTATTACATATTACGTTCAAATAAATTTTATGTTTTGAAAAACAACTGCTTTAAATCCAAGTGAAAAATTTTTTGCACGACAGTCTATAATAGTCTAAACATGAAAAATCATTTAACAGACAGACTATAATAGTCTAAACATGACAAATCAATTAACAGACAGACTATAATAATCTAAATATGACAAATCAATTAACAGACAGACTATAATAGTCTAAACATGACAAATAAATTAACAGACAGACTATTATAGTCTAAACATGACAAATCTATGAACAGACAGACTATTATTGTCTAAACATAACAAGTCTATCAATAGACAGACTATTATAGTCTAAACATGACAAATTAATTAACAGACAGACTATTATAGTTTAAACATGACAAATAAATTAACAGACAGACTATTATAGTCTAAACATGACAATTTAATTAACAGGTAGACTATTATAGTCTAAACATGACAAATTAATGAACAGACAGACTATTATAGTTTAAACATGACAAATCAATTAACAGACAGACTACTATAGTCTAAACATGACAAATCAATTAACAGACAGATTATTATAGTCTAAACATGACAAATCAATTAACAGACAGACTATTAGAGTCTAAACATGACAAATTAATTAACAGACAAACTATTATAGTCTAAACATAACAAATCTATGAACAGATAGACTATTATTGTCTAAACATAGCAAATCTATCAACAGATAGACTATTATAATCTAAAAATAATAAATTAATTAACAGACAGACTATTATAGTCTAAACATAACAAATCTATGAACAGACAGACTATTATAGTCTAAACATTACAAGTCTATCAACAGACAGACTATTATAGTCTAAACATGACAAATTAATTAACAGACAGACTATTATAGTTTAAACATGACAAATAAATTAACAGACAGACTATTATAGTCTAAACATGACAATTTAATTAACAGGTAGACTATTATAGTCTAAACATGACAAATCAATTGACAGACAGACTATTATAGTCTAAACATGACAAATCAATTAACAGATATATTATTATAGTCTAAACATAACAAATTAATTAACAGACACACTATTATAGTCTAAACATAACAATCTATGAACAGATAGACTATTATTGTCTAAACATAACAAATCTATCAACAGATATATTATTATAGTCTAAACATAACAAATCAATTAACAGACACACTATTATAGTCTAAACATAACAATCTATGAAC
>NW_013666085.1:355062-358202 GCF_000517525.1 Limulus polyphemus
AATCATAACAAATCTATGAACAGACAGACTATTATAGTTCAATCATAACAAATCTATGAACAGACAGACTATTATAGTTCAAACATAACAAATCTATGAACAGATAGACTATTATGGTCTAACCATAACAAATCAATTAACAGACAAACTATTATAGTCTAAAAATTACAAATCAATTAACAGACAGACTATTATAGTCTAAGCATAACAAATAAATTAACAGACAGACTATTATAGTCTAAACATGACAAATTAATTAACAGGTAGACTATTATAGTCTAAACATGACAAATCAATTGACAGACAGACTATAATAGTCTAAACATGACAAATCAATTAACAGACAGATTATTATAGTCTAAACATCACAAATCAATTAACATACAGACTATAATAGTCTAAACATAACAAATCTATCAACAGATAGACTATTATAATCTAAAAATAATAAATACATTAACAGACAGATTATTATAGTCTAAACATAACAAATCAATTAACAGACACACTATTATACTCGAAACATAACAAATCTATGAAAAGATAGACTATTATTGTCTAAACATAACAAATCTATCAACAGATATACTATTATAATCTAAAAATAACAAATTAATTAAAAGAGAGACTAGTATAGGCTAAACATAACAAATCTATGAACAGACAGACTATTATAGTTCAATCATAACAAATCTATGAACAGACAGACTATTATAGTTCAAACATAACAAATCTATGAACAGACAGACTATTATAGTTCAACATAACAAATCTATGAACAGATAGACTATTATGGTCTAAACATAACAAATCAATTAACAGACAAACTATTATAGTCTAAAAATTACAAATCAATTAACAGACAGATTATTATAGTCTAAACATAACAAATCAATTAACAGACAGACTATTATAGCCTAAATATAGCAAAACTATGAACAGATGTTAGTAAATTTTATCCACTTACAGAAGCTATCGAACTACAATTTATTAGAGATTTTATATTGATTTAGATGCCTCCTAGTGGGTCAGCATAAGCTCAAGGACTCATGAGGCTAAAATTTTAGGCTCGATTCCTCGTGATAGGCATAAGCCAACTGTGCAATATTGCACTAAAAACTAGCAACTAAACATTATTTGTTTGTTAAGCAGAAAGATACACAATGGGTTATTTGTGCTTTGCTCATCACGCCCCCGCCCCCAGTGACACAGCGATATGTCTGCGGATTTACAACGCTAGTAACCGGGTTTCGATACCCGTGGTGGGCAGTGTAGTTTTGTGCTTAACTTCAAAACAAAAACAAAGGCTACCACTGGTATCGAAACCCCGTATTA
Organism: Limulus polyphemus; assembly: GCF_000517525.1. Taxonomy (NCBI): domain Eukaryota; kingdom Metazoa; phylum Arthropoda; class Merostomata; order Xiphosura; family Limulidae; genus Limulus; species Limulus polyphemus. The sequence continues at coordinate 356,398 of NW_013666085.1, forward strand.
AGCATCATAAAACTTCAGCCTTCCTGCTGAGCCATTGAAGGCACAAATAAATATACAAATCATTTATATATATCAATTTAGTGAAAAATGATAATAATAGCTTACACGCAACTTCTACATAAGAAACAAGAAAGGATTATGAACCGACAGTACTTGGATTACCATGTTTTAAATCCACTTTACCTAGTTCTATAGCTCCCGGTGGTTCAGCGGTAAGTATGTGGGCTTATCATACTAATAAATAGTACCCACATCTCATTGTGTAGCTTTGTGCTTAAAACAAACAAACCAAAAACAAAAGAAAACAAGTGCTATTACCGTAAAGTTTATAATACACAATTTTACAGAATAACATTTATAATTACTTTCAAATAAACTAAAGCACAATGATTACAAAAGATAATAGGGTAAACGTTTCATTAATATATCTTCTCCAAGAATACAATCATAGTCAAAAATGCTATTTTACCACTAGGTTTAATAAATCCATTGACAATTAAACTAGGTTATTTCACGTCGTGAGTTCAATATGTTTAAAATAGAAACTATATAATTTGATAATTCACTCTTAAGACATTCTTTTGTCTTGGAGATGTTTAATATTACATTTTTTTTTTATTGACATTTTATTCTGGCAACAATTACAAACCAGCTAACTCACTCTTATCGAGTTTAACTACAGTTGGTATTAGCATTTTCCCACCTGAAGAGCATCTTATACCAAATCTTGGCTAAATGGTCAGATCTGTCAAACCAAATCTTGACCAAATGGTCAGATCAGTCAAACCAAATCTTGGCTAAACACGTCAGATCGGTCAAACCAAATCTTGGCTAAATTGTCAGATCGGTCAAACCAAATCTTGGCTAAATTGTCAGATCGGTCAAACCAAATCTTGTCTAAACGGTCAAATCGGTCAAACCAAATCTTGGCTAAACGGTCAGATCAGTCAAACCAAATCTTGACTAAATGTTCAGATCAGCCAAATCAAATCTTGGCTAAACGGTCAGATCTGTCAAGCCAAATCTTTGCTAAATGGTCAGATCGGTCAAAGACTATTTGAGATACAGTCTCTATTCACCTCTCATTTAGAACTGCTAATCAGAGGGAGGGAAACCGCTCGCCATCTTTCTCTGCCTAGGGGAACACTCTTATCTGAATATGAATTTTGGCCATAAATATATAATCCTCAGAGTTGACAGTACACAGTGTGTTAGCAATACACCGCCACTCGATCTTTGGACCTTTCGATCCACAGCCTGACATACTCACCACTATGTCAAGTACTGTCCTTAACTGCAGTTTCTTCCACCTTATTAAAACCAATTACAAGTGCTATTCTCATGCTGCTAAAATATGCTGTTGATACTGTTTCTAGACAAAATATATTACGCTTATTTGCTTCTTATTAATCAGTCATTGTCAGAATCTTAAAGAAGAAATGGCTTCTAGAGGCGGGTGGTTGGCCGTTTGGTAAAGCCCTAACTTTTAGATATGGCAAACCCGGTTCGAATCCTTGCGATACAACAAAAGTATTTTCCCCCCCACACATTATTTTGTTGGTGCGTTATAAGAGTGACAGCTAATCCTTTAAGGTGGGTGGCGAGTGTTATGGTGCTGTTTATTGGCTGGCTTCCGTCAGATTAGTAGCTCAAAATTAGGGACGGAAGCAGGTAGTTTTAGTAGTTTTACATAATTAAAAATGCAGAAATGGTTTTAAAAAATGCCTCTTCTTGATACTCTCACCTGTTGAAAGTAAAGTATTGTTGAACAGTTATAGGTTTAGTTATATATATATATATATATA
>NW_013666085.1:358751-361972 GCF_000517525.1 Limulus polyphemus
TTCACGGCTGAAAGGGTGAGCATGTTTGGTGGGACGGGGATTCGAACCCGCGACCCTCAGGTTGCGAGTCGAGCGCCCTAACCACCTGGCCATTATAAGGAAAGGCTTAAATATATGGATAAACACTATATCTTTAAAATAATAATAATAAAGTAACAGCACTGGGAACCTGGAATTGATTAAATCAGTGACAACAGGGAAGAGTTGATGTTATTATTTAGTGTTGAGAGATGAGGTTACTGAAAACGGAGAGGCTTTCTTTAATAAAAGAGTTCATATGCTGTGGTTCCGGAGTCGAGAAGTATAAAGCAGTTGTTATTCTCGCTGTGCAATCGCATACAAGACTCGGGTGGATTACTTCGTTTACATCGGCTTCTTGTTGAAGTTTCCATGTGCTCGTGTGCACTTATTTGTAGGTGACGTGTAGTTTTTACCAATAGAGGTAGTTTTACAGCTACCACAAGTGTAGTTATTTACGACACACGAGAGTTCACGTTCGTGTGCGTGACAAACTCCTGACAAGCTCCAAACGGACTTGAAACGTATTAAAGAAGCGTTCATATCACATGATTTCCCTTTTATTTTCATTAGCACTGTGATTAAACACTTCTGTGAACTGTAGGAATACGTAAGTCAAATTACCATTGAACTTAGTGTTTCGGAATTAGGAAATCACAGTTTTCTCCTTAAAACAGGCATTTGAAGTTCTTAAGATCAACTAATCAAAAGTTCAGCGAGAAACGAATATAACTTGCAATTCGATTGGAGATGTGGTTGAAAGTAAAGGATTACATTATTCCAGTTCCAGTGTGACGAATACGACTTCATTTACATCGGAATCACTACAAGGAGGCTGAATGTATATGATTTGTTGTTTTTACTCCTTTGTTCTACATCCTTCAAACATGGTTCGATGTCCTCAGAGGTCCTTCATGCGGATAACTTGCCCCAAAACCCCAATACGGTTATTTTCTCTACAATTTATTTCGATTCTCCTCTCTGCTCTTACTGTTGTTATTGCTTTTTTTTAAATTTCGCGCAAAGCTACACGAGGGCTATCTACGCTAGCCGTCCCTAATTTAGCAGTGTAAGACTAGAGGGAAGGCAGCTAGTCATCACCACCAACCGCCAACTCTTGGGCTACTCTTTTACCAACGAATAGTGGGATTGACCGTCACATTATAACGCCCCCACGGCTGAAAGGGCGAGCATGGTTGGTGGGACGGGGATTCGAACCCGCGACCCTCAGATTGCGAGTCGAGCGCCTTATCCACCTGGCCATGCCGGGCCCTACTGTTGTTAAAGAACTGTTCAAACTCAAGCATGTAATATCAGGACATTAACCAGAAATGAACATTTTTGAATACTATGATGAATGGACTTAAAGGACTGGAGATAATTCTGATTCCTCAGTTTAAAACAAATTTGGATAAAACGTATTCATACGTTTTGATGTTATCTGTAGATTAATATCGATCACTTATTTAAGCCATATCATAATATGTATGCAACTCCTGTTTTATATATCGTGTATATATTTCTGTTGTTTCTACTCCTGTTAAATGAAACTGTTTAGCCCTATATCTTTCGCAGATATGTTGACGTTTTTAAACATCCATAATACGGGTTGTGCGGGTTGTACTATAGTCTTTGTTTTACCATGATGATTGTTGTCTTATGTTGGATGGGGCTGTTGAAAATAGAAACCTCAACAGATAATACCTAACTTATTTTACTGCTAGTGATATTAGTCTTTAATTATATATTCTGCTGTAAAATGAAATGTATTGAGCGTAAAAACACAAGTATTCTGTAGCGTTGCGGATATCATATGAACTACATTACTCGATATTATCCATACCTACAATGTATATCTAGCTATCTATGTGTGTTTATGAACATTTATTAAAATCATATCTCTTATAAGGCTCGAGTTGCAAAGAAATAATACATCGGTTTATTTAGCACTTTGTTCGAGTAACAGTATTACTCTGTGCAAAATATTTCAGCAGACAAGAACAAAATGTCAACTTAATAGTATTATATAGGCCTATACCGCCACGGCGAGACGAACTTAATCGTCTGCCAAAATCAAAACTAAAACTATTCTCTAAGATAAAAGGCGTAAACAGGAGCTTTTGGTGTTCATTAAATAAGGTCCTATCTCTTCTTTAGGTAGATACGGAGCATTTTTACTGCCATCCATATATATGTATTTGGAAGGATTACTGCCATATGCTTTATGCCTAATGCCTATGGTGTGTTTATATGAAAATTCTTAAAATCATTTAAATATAAAGCTACGAAGTTTTACTACTCCAAGTATACACATATGAGAATTTTATTATATATATATATATATTTGAAAATAAGGCTATTCATAGATCAACTTTCTTGCAATACGCATAAAAAATAAGAAAATTTACTGACACAGAGACATCATATTAAATTATTCGGCAAAAAAACAACCAACTTTTCCATAAAACCAAATAAATATTAACTTCCTTGTAATTTTTGAGGTGGTTGTTATTGAAAAAACTAATGGCTAGTAAGAGAGAGAATTGAACTCTTCTGATCGATATTGAAAAACCGCTCTCTCTTAATATTAAGAGAATAAAATAAAATAATACGTTATTTCAAAAAGCAAAAAAGGTGAGTGTACCCCTGATACAATAAAATAACATTAAGTTATCATTTATTCCAAATTTTAACTTAAAACACAATTGACTGATCACATTTCATTACAACTTAAAAATATCAAAGTTATGCACTTAAGATAGCTTGATAATAAAGTTAACCTGATTTAACTTTATTGTTAGGTTAGAATTATGTTTAAACTCAATCGTTAAGTGTGATGAAATAGATTTTAGAATATATCTATACTTCGTGGAATAACAATGACTTCGTATCGACGAAGGGAAAGCTTTCAGAGAAAACTATGTCTGCTCTGGGAGATGTGTGATAGACAGACTAGGTTATTTCACGTCGTGAGTTCAATATGTTTAAAATAGAAACTATATAATTTGATAATTCACTCTTAAGACATTCTTTTGTCTTGGAGATGTTTAATATTACATAATACCAAAGTAAACCGCCGATTTAACGACTTCACAACTCTTCAAATACACGAAGCAGTAAAAATCCTACAGCAAACTCCCACAACTCAACAAACAATACGACAGGAACAGACACGACACACTAGCTACTTCTTGGCGTAAGAA
>NW_013666085.1:361993-363613 GCF_000517525.1 Limulus polyphemus
CAGAAGTAAAACTATGTCTGCTCGTGGGAGATGTGTGATAGACAATAAGCTATTAGAAAATATAGATTATTTAAGTTCATAACAAAGTAAAATTGTAACTAAAACTTAACTGCACAACTTACTAATTACTGCTATATGTAGATTGTCCAGTTAAATACTAGTTTGGTTTGGTTTGAATTTCACACAAAGTTATTTGAGGGCTATCTACGCTAGCAATCCCTAATTTATCAGTGATGGGGTAGAGAGAGAAGTCCCACTGCCAACTCTTGGGCTACTCTTTTACCAACGAATAGTGGAATTGACCGACACATTATACAACCCCAACATCTGAAAGTTCGATCATGTTCGGTGACTGGGATTCGAACCCACGGCTCACAGATTGGGAGTCGAGCATCTTAGACACCAGGCTATGCCAGTCTCCTTAAATTGCATTATAATAGAATAGGTGTTAGTATCTTAAACATAAATAGTACCTTATGTGACATATGGACTGTGGTCAGGCTAGAGATATCGAAGGCTCAATCATAAATAATCTTAATTTGATAGACCTGACCAAAAGGGGGAAAAGAATAACCCACTGCCTAATATTTGGCTAGAGTTAACCGAATAGCAAGGTCACTGTTATTATGCCCCTACAGATAGACGTGTATTAAGCGGCGTATTGATGCTCGAACCTTGAATCTTTCATTCCACAACCTGAAACTCTATCTACTAGGCCATGTCGAGCCGTCAAAGAGGATAGACAGCTTGGTAAACTTTTCAGAACTGTTTGAACAGAACGGTAGATTATATTTATGGAGAGGAGTTGTTTTAAGCTTCGTAATTTATATATTTCACAAATTACAGGACGATAAAAAATAGTATATACCTCGTTACGGGTACTTTTCGAAAACACACACACAAGTTTTGTTTATTTATTTAAATCTGAAACAAGTTAAGAAGAGTTTCCTCTCCTTGGTCGGAAAAAAATTGTAACTACTGCTTAACAGATACAGTTTTATAAAAAAAAGATGAAATGAAGGAGTCCTGGCGACAACGTTTGTAATCCATACATAACATAGCCAGCAGCCACTTGTCGCTGGAATCGGAGGAAATTCATTCACTCTTACACGTGCTTAACACGTTGTAGTTAAAAACTGCGTGATAACAGTGTTGCCTTCTATATTTGTGAGTAGTTACATTTTAAGTGTCTGAAGATTACTTTATCATATCTACTAACTCGCTTTGTCAAGGAATGCATTCCCTACTTCTTTGTTTCGCTCATGTAGCACTGGTAGAAGACGATGTTATCTGGCACGTGACCCAAACGTATTATTATAAGAAGTTCCTTAAAAGAAAGAGGAGCTTGGTGGAAAGAAAATATTAAAAAAGCAATAAAGAATAAAAAGTCCTATGATTCAGTTTTGGTTCAACAGTGTTGTATCTGGAAAAGCTCCCGTTAGGCTTTACTTATTATTTTTGTAGTGACACAACAAGAAGGATTAAGGAGTACATCTAGGATTTATATTACAGTTATATAGTCGGATGTTGGTGTACTTTGGTGACAGATTTTCTTGTAGGCAGATTTTGTTAAACAAGACCGATGTTTGTAGGTTTACTTTCTTCTTAGAATTCTTCTCA
>NW_013666085.1:364613-371267 GCF_000517525.1 Limulus polyphemus
CGACTTCTTGAGAAGAATTCTAAGAAGAAAGTAAACCTACAGACATCGGTCTTGTTTAACAAAATCTGATTACAGTTATAATGAACATTTTGTTATATTTCATCTTACACCAATCTCGACTTTAGAGTAAATATGTGAGAACAGACCTTTTTTTTTAAAGAATTGAAGCACACTACTTTGAATTTATTTTGAATAACAATTTTAAAATCTTGTATAGAATTATTTAAGATTAAAATAGTATATTTGTATTCTACACTGAACACCTTCTGTAATAATTTACAGATTTCGTGTTTTTTATTTGTTTTTTCTCTCGGTTCGTACCCCTCACACCAAAAGGGTTAACTCACTAGCACTTGTAAGTTTAGTATTTACCATTATTGTTAGTAGGTACTTACCACTATTCATAGTAAAGTACTGTTAGTAAAGTATTCACAACTATTGTTAGTAGGTACTTACCACTATTGTTAGTAGGTATCTAACACTATGATTAATAAAGTACTTATCACTATTGTTAGAAGGTACTTACCATTATTGTTAGTAAGTACTTATCACTATTATTAGTGAGGTACTTACCATTATTGTTAGTTAGTACTTATCACTATTATTAGCAAGGTACTTACCACTACTGTTAGAAGGTACTTACACTATTGTTAGTAGGTTTTTACCACTATTGTTATTAGGTACTTAACACTATTGATAGTAAACTAATTACCACTATTGTTATTAAGCTAATTACCATTATTGTTAGTAAGCTAATTACTAGTATTGTTAGTAAGTTAATTACCACTGTTGTTAGTAAGTACTTACCATTATTGTCAGCAAGCTAATTACTACTATTGTTAGTAAGCTAACTACTACTATTGTTAGTAAGTTAATTACCTCTACTGTTAGTATATATTTACCACTGTTTTTAGTAAGCTATTTACCACTATTGCTAGTAAATACTTACCACGTGGAAAGCTTCCAAGACTTTCCTAAAAGAGTTCATGTTAAATCCTTACATAGTTGCATAAACTTTGTAAAGAGAATGGGTTTTTGTAGGGTTTCTGTAGAATGTCTCTATTGAACATTTTTCAAAAACATTTGTTAAAAAAGGTTATCTTGAGGGGAGTTTTATATTATACAAAGTCATTTATCAAACGAAACTATAAAAGCAACACATGACATGCAGATTTATTTGTTATACATAATGTATAATATGAGTATACTGTAAGGAATATATTTTTACTGCCGCCACCGAAGGTGGACGGAGGTTATGTTTTCCCCCATGTGTGTGTTTGTCAGCAAGGTTTCTCGAAAACGTCTGAATAGATTTGAATGAATTTTGTCTATGACCCATGTTAGAAGTAATTAGTTTTTGAAGGGTCAAGGTTAAAGGTCAGGGTCTCAGCAAGATCACAAATCTCAAAAAATCCCTATCTGTTAACATGGCGACCGATTTCCCACACTATTCTTGCTCTATAACTCAATCAAAAATGATCGGATTTTGATGAAAGTTGGTGAACATGTGTAGAATATTATTCCGCATTGTTCTGCCAAAAATAATCTGTGTCCATTAATAACGACGGATATATTTTCGTATTTTTTGTTCTTGAAAGCTGAATATGATGAACGCTGTATGGCGGAGGTATGTGCTCTCCTGAGTGCCCTCTAGTTTAAGAAGAAAAAAGTATTCTTCTGTATATTACCAATAACTGCTTTAATGACTACTACCTTTGAAGTTTTTTTTTTTTAATAAGCAGTTATAAGAAGCTTGTAGAACAAAACTACCTAAGAATTAAAAATAAGAACATTAAATCTAAGGTCAAGGAACTGACTACCATTCAATCTAAGGTTAAGGAACTAATTACCATTAAATCTAAGGTCAAGGAACTAATTACCATTAAATTTAAGGTCAAGGAACTAATTAACATTCAATCTAAGGTCAAGGAACTACTTACCATTCAATCTAAGGTCAAGGAACTAATTACCATTAGATCTAAGGTCAAGGAACTAATTACCATTAAATTTAAGGTCAAGGAACTAATTAACATTAAATCTAAGGTTAAGGAACTACTTACCATTCAATCTAAGGTCAAGGAACTACTTACCATTCAATCTAAGGTCAAGGAACTAATTACCATTAGTTCTAAGGTTAAGGAACTAATTAGCATTGAACTTAAAATTAAGGATCTAATTTACCATTACATCTAAGGTTAAGGATCTAATTAACATTAAATATAAGGTTAGAGAACGAATTATTATTAAATATAAGATTAAGGAACTAATTAATATTAAATATAAGGTTAAGGATTTCTGTTACCTTGGTTATACGACAACAATTCGGCTGTTTTTTTTTGTGTTTTTTTTATAATGTGAGAGGCAATCAAATGTGTCGGAAGCGCCATCTTATAATAGCTTATAGAACTATTATAAATTGTTTATTTCAGAATTTTCCCCAAAGCTGAACAAGGGATGTTTGCACATAGCCATACTTAATTTTCACCAAATAGTCTAAAGAGAAAAACAAATAGTTAACAGTACCCACCTAATAGTCTTGGGCTACTCTTGTTTGACCAAATGATTAGGTTTCAGGGCACCCACAACCCGGACTTGCAGAGCGCTTTTCGCCCAAATTAATATCGAGCCACGAGTCTTTAGATTCATAGTTATATGATACTAACGGCTAAGCCACGCCCAGCATAGGTAGTAGAATAGATTAAATTCCATATACTTTGTTTTTGTGCTTTTTTATGATTTCTTTAATATAAAAAACGGCTTCGTAGGGATTTGTTATTCTGGATTACAGGCTGTTTGACAGGTCACCCTGGTGGCTCAAAGTCAAATTAGAGAGCCTATAACGATCAAAATAGGGTTTCGATACCCACGTTTGGAAAAACCCATATAATCCATCGTGTAACTTTGCGCTTAACAACGAAGAAACAAATAGTTAGACAGTGGGAGAAAACGAATGACCGGAAAGAGTATAATGCATATTTAAATGGTTTAAGTTAAAAAGAAAGAAATCTTAATACTTATATTTAGATTATTATTAAGTTTTAAAATATTTTTTATGATATTAAATTTCGATTTTGAAGTAATATCATATAATGAAAAGGTTGGTGTGATCATGTAGTGCCATCTACTGTTACCTAAATAAAATGTAGTTATATTAATGTTATCCCACGCTAAAATAAAATATATATACTATTTCTCTATGCATTATTAGGAAATAGCAAACAAGAACACAAGTAATTCCTTACAGCACACAATTCTAGAACAGAAATAATATTTCAAGCTACAAAGAGTGGCATAGCAAGCAAACTGCCTTACTTATATAACACGAATATCCACATTTCTTTAAAGTTATCAGAAACGTTTAATACAATAAGTAGCAGAATTCAGGTTATTGATGAACACTTTATTATTCAAAACTGTTTAAAACTATAAGCTTTCACCACTCTTGTGCGGAATAATTAATTCATTAAATATTAAAATTGAATTAAATAAGTAGCATTCATCTAAACTCAGAACTTGATTTACTAAAAGGATAATATGAGATCAAAATCGTAAACTACATGACCATGATGAAGATTACTAAGTAGTAGAATAATTGTTAAGCGCAGGCATGAAGTGAAGACGAAGAGTCCAAAATGCTGGCTATTTCACAAGGATTAAAATTATGAAGTACCACAATGTGTGATAACCACAGATGTAGAGGGAAGACGAACAGGCCATAGAATCCAAAATGCAAGCTATTTGACAAGGATAAAAATTATGAAGTACCACAATGTGTGACAACCACAGACGTAAAGGGAAGACAAAGAGACCATAGAGTTCAAAATGCTGGTTATATAACAAGGATGAAAATTATCAAGTACCACAATGTACCAAAACGTAAAGAATTCTGCCAGGACAGAAACATACATTAGAACTGCTAGTTATAATGGAACCAGAATGTTGGAATTTTGTCAAAATAAGCAGATTAAAATCACTAACACGAGAGAATACACAAACACACCTGAAAGTCTCCTGATGGAAACACTAACAACGAAATAGTTTACATTTGCATATATAGACGGTTTGACTCATCCGTGCTTCACACAAGGGTGTACAGAGGTGTAGATATTGGCTCAGATCACTACTCGGGGGAAAGCAAAAGTAATGTTGAAATTCAAGTAAAATTTAAAGACGAAAATTATAGAAGCCGATATGAATTGGAGCTTCGAAATGAGTTTGAAATATTATCAAACAAAGAAGAAAATGAAGGAGTTGAAGAGCAGTAGAATACATTCAAAGTAGTGGTAAAGTTACAATGTGAGAAAATGCAATACAGTGTCAAGTGAGAATAGAAAGCCTAATATAATGTGTGATGGAGAGACCACGGATCAAGTGACGTGTTTCACTTACCTTTGAAGCAAAATACGGAGAGATGGAGATAGCCATGAAGAAGTGATCACAAGAATTGGTAAAGTTAATGCCGCATTTGGAAGACTGCTCAACAATAGAAATATGAACGTCAAAATGAGTGTTAGACTCTATAATTGCCTGTCCTGATGTGTAGTTGCGAAACGTGGCAGACGTACAGTAAAGATTAGAAAATGTTAAATGCATTCCATTTGAACAACCTGGATCGAATATTGAAATTATCATGGAAGGATAAAGTATCAAACTTCGAGTCGAGAAGACTTGATCTGATGGATTTAGTCAGAGAAAGAAGATTGAGATAGATGAGTCACATCATAAAAAGGGATGACACAAGAACTGTGAAGCAAGCGATGAATTGAAAGGTTGGAGGTGGAAGTAGAAAGAGAGGACGACCTAAGGTCACGTGGAAAAAAATGTATTGAGAAATACATCAGTGAAAGGACTATCACATGGGAAGAAATGGAAAAGATGGTGATAGATGGAAAAAAGTGTCGTCAATGGAAGCCCAGTGTGTCGGGAGACACAGGAGGGACTAAGTGATAAGTAAGTAAGTAAGTTATATGTTCACACTTAGAATAGATATGAAGAGTATATAAATACAGCTTTATATATCCCAGTCTTATCTGATAAGCTACGTATTTTAAGCCCAATCATCGCTTTCAGTTACCTTATGCAAGTTGGCCCTGTGGTAAAGCTCTAGATTTTGTAGCTTTCGGGCTCAAATCGGTATGAAATATTCCCTTTACTTTAAGTTGTGATAGTCAAGCTTTTATGATGGACGGTGGATGTTCGTAGTTTAAAATTAGTAGCTATGCCATAAATAGAAATCCTAACATTTACAATGAGTACTTATGAAACTTATCATAAATTCTGAAGTTTTATATTTATTTTAAACTTGCATCCTGTTCATTCATCTTGTCGAGATAGCTACATGTTTTATACTTTTTAAACTGTTCTAGTTTAGTCAGCTGTCTGAAATGCTTATATTCTTCAGTCTAACTTTATCATTTATATACTTATCAAGCTTTTTCTTAAACACACTGAAATTTACTGCCTTTACAACATCCGAAGTCAACCCATTCCAAAGGCTAGCTACCCCTTTTAGAAAAATGAAACTGTCTTCTAACTCCCACCTTTTCAAGATGGCAGCAAACAGAAATTAAACGAATAAAATGAAAGTTACAAAAACGAGAAATATACATCTCACAACCTTAGAACATGAGCAAATATACACATGTACGTATCAAACATGAACTATGATCATTATAAAATTACTCTTCCAATAACGATAATTTAATCAAAACTAAAACACATTGAAACTAAAGGAGTAACAAACAAAAATATTGTACTTATTTAAAAATGTGCAGTTTAAAAGAAGACTGTATGTTATTCAGTGTTGGCGAATGTTGTTCGATGTGGAGAGTTTCTTTAATCAGTAATTACTGACAAATCTTGCCGACAAACACACACACAGGGTTGAAAACATAACCTCCATCACCTTGGGGTTGTTGACAACTTAACCCTATCCTATGTAATAATGTGCAAAAAAATTACATTTTATATAAAACGCATATCATACATTTAATCACCCCGTCACCAAAGGTGGACGGAGATTATGTTTTAACACCTGTGTGTGTTTGTAAGCAATATTTCTCGAAAACGTCAGAATAGATTTGGACGAAAGTTGGTACACATTTGTACTAAAAGTGATTAGTTTTTTTTAAAGGTCAAGGTCCCAACAAGGTCACGAAATCCAAAAATAATCTCGATCTGTTAACATTGGATGGTATATTTCACACTATTTTTGCTCCATAACTCAGTAAAAAATTATTGGATTTTGATTAAATTTGGTGGACATGTGTAAAATAATATACATTATTCTTCTGCCAAAAATGGTCCGTGTCTTTGATTGCGTTCTTCTTCTGTTTCAGCTGCTCTTTGTGCTTGCATTATTTTAGCGGCAGAAGACTTTTTATAGAAAGAGCGTTTCTTGGGTGACATAATCCCCTGTATCACTAAACAATAATTTACAATTCACAAAGTTACTAAATCACTTATGAAACCATTGAGAGCAAGGTGATCTGAGTGTCATAACGCTTTCTATGTGCAAAACGTGCTTAAGTTTGTATGTTTATTACAAAAAAAATGTTTATTACAAAAATACTTCACCAAATACAAAATAAATAGCACCATTAAATTTCTTGTAAAAAACTGGTTATTATGAAGTTATTTTAATATTTGTAAGTT
>NW_013666085.1:371634-377145 GCF_000517525.1 Limulus polyphemus
ATAGCGAACAAAATAAACAAATAAACAAACTTCCTCTTTTATATATATAGATTATAAGATATTATAGAAATGCTACTACTAAAACTCTGTGTGAGGTATTATCTATCTATCTGTGTGTCAATAGAAATAGATACATTAGTAACGTGGTGGTCAAGTTGCTTCATAGTCAGTTTAATGCTTTGTGCTTAACTTCAAACAAACAAACATTTATTGTGAAATTTACGGAAAACATGTTTTAGTTCATATTTCAATTAATAGGTAGCGCCACGATGATAAAACTATTGTTAATAGGAAAACAATTTTATGGAAAAATCCCAAATATATCAAAGTTAATCTGTGAAAATTACAACGAAATTATATGAGTCGAAGAAAAAAAAATTAGATTTTAAGTTCTACATCATCTGCTTTACGAAAAGATCATTATATGTTTAAGATATACTTTGTGATGTTGGACCAATTTACCTATTCATTACCACTGATAAATATAACCAATGAAACTGTTTCAAGTGTTTGAAAATGAAACGCACCAATGGTTATTTAGTGCAAAGGCAACCAAAAACTTGTACGTTTCGATACATTCTTTATACAATGACCAATAAATTACAGGAGAAATACATAAAAAATAATATTTATTTACAGGGTGCTTGTTTGTTATGAAGCTACACGAGGGCTATCTGCGCTAGCCGTCCCTAATTAGCAGTGTAAGAGTAGAGGGAAGGTAGCTAGACATCACTACCCACCGCCAACTCTCGGGCTACTCTTTTATCAACGAATAGTGAAAGGCTGAAAGGGCGAGCATGCTTGGTGGGACAGGGATTCGAACTAGCGACCCTCAGATTGCGAATCGAGCTCCATAACCACCTGGCCATGCTACGCCTTGCAGGGTGCTTCTTTTAACATGAAATTCAAACATAAGATATCATGGTACTAAATTACATTAAAAAGCTATTGATAAAAATATCTCGTTCAATTTACCTTTATGACCGATAATAAAAGTAGAAATTCATTCCTAATAAGCAAAATAATTATTTATCGTAAAATAAAACAATGAGCTGAGTAATTAGCTTATAATTCATAACACACCTTAATATTCAACTAAATAATACGCCATAACTCAGATATTATGAAGCGAAATTAACATAAATTTATTATAACAGTTATATAGACAGGAACATGTCTCCCTCCAACTAATGGTGCTAAGCAACTAACTAAAAATATTTCAGTTAATCGTTTATTGTTTGTGTTTTCACTGTACATTCCATATTATTGTTCACATTTAACAATGTATTTTATATTTTTAGTTGTTTAACTTTTTTTTTTATTTCCCTTATTCCAAACAGGAATGATAAAATTAGTTACAAATCCATACTTTTATTGATGGGTATGATGAGTACATTGATTTGTGCTAAAGTTATACATCGTAATTTTATAATTTAAACATAAATCAACAGAGGGTTTATATAATTTTCCTAAATGAAGATAATGGATTTTGAGACGATTCTTTGTAGCACACGTTATTTGTTGTTCCATTTTGCTCTCAGACTCTCTCAGAATTTCAGGAAACAAAAGACGAAGAACTATCATTACTACGAGTATTATCAGCCTTTTGGATAACTATGTTTAATCCCTTCTTGGAATGATTATTTTTGGATGTGCCTTCATTATATTTTTGATATTGTTTTTAAAGCCCTTTGATCCTTCGTTGCCGGATTGATATTTTTTATTAAGCTGGTCAGTGAACCACGCAGGTTTCATGCAAATATTTGTATCTGTTCAGTGCATTGCTTCCATATGCAAGTTTAGATATTAGATTTAAATATTATTCAATCCCGCTGCAATGAGTTATTACTTGAATTATTACACACCAATGTTTTACATCTCCTAATTGAAATACAGATATTATAAATGTTCCTAAGTTGAATAATAAGATAATAAATATGCGTTGTTAGTTGTTGGTGTTTTTAGATGGGTTTATTTTTACCTAGATTTAATAAATATTAGATTATTTCACACTCTGTAACAGAATGATATGAGGAAGAATGCTACACACGTCTTCATAAAATCTATTGGACATGGGTTTTATCGTAACATATCATTCTTTGTCAATTTTCATTAGCCTTTTCCCAGGTCGTTTGAATCTGTATCATACACACATCAGAAAAAGTAATATACTTGTATTAGATGTTGATAGAATTATACGGTTGACTGCCAGTGATTCTGATGTCAGCTTTATGTTGGTTATAACAAAGTTCCTCCAGAAACTGTTAGAAACCAGCCGTTTTCCGATTCCCTAAAGAAAATAAAAGCCAGCTAATCCATCTCTTGTTAAGTCACAAAATTCTAAAGACCACTATCTTGTTAGCAATGCTGTATAAGGAAACATCCCAATCCTTGACCTATAGTGTTGCCTTGTTTCACCTTGTGATATTCATATATTTTCTTGCTTTTCCTCTCCCTCTCTGTGCCAGTTCCTTAATTATTTCTTTGTTTTCTTAATTTTGCCTTCTAATGAGGTAGTCATTGCCTTCTAATGAGGTAATCATAGATGTTGGCGTCATGCCAGAATAAAGGAGGAGGTTATGTGGTTGGCTTACACTCCACTTAGGCAAAACTTCGAATATTGCAATAGAAACATATGAGCAGAAAAATGAAATATCTACTATGGTTGTCTTGGCAGAACGAGATTATGAAAGTAGATGGCTCACACATGAAGTGTTATTAAACAGGATTAATAACTTACTACATCAGAAGCTGAAGAGAGCATAGACTGGTTTCAGACAAGATAAATCGTGTTGTTAAAGTAATAGACTTAACTTTTCTTCAAAGCACAGAAATGTGGTGCGTGACGATGTTCTATAAAAAAGGACTGGAAATTGTTCACCTAAATAGTTGCAAATGATCTTAAGCATCTCATGGTTAATCATGGTTACAAATATCCAAAATTGAGAACTGGCTGGACAGAAATAACTTGAAGATATCATAGTGGAAAAGCATCTTAGATACAAATCGCTTTCGGAATGGACATCTGCATAAGAAGGGGCCAAGTAATCAAGTGTACTTCGGGGAGAAAAAATAAACGAAAAGAAAGCGATCAAAGAAAATCAGGCAGATGACCATGACTGAGGCCCTGAAAATCTCCTACATCACATAGAAATTGATATGTCAAGAACACTCAACTCTGGATGCAGGTAGAGTTGTCCTGCTCAGTGTGTCAAAAGACACTGTATGAAACAAAGCCTATGATAATTATCTCACTCCTATATCATTGGAGATTTATTACTAGATGTAGTTACAACATTCTAACGGAAATAAACAACTTCAGTATATCCTCCACAAGTGTCACAAAGAGATAGTGATTGCGCTACAGTCATTATATTAGCAATTCACTCGGATCATGGTGATCGGTCTTTAACAACTACATGAGTCTAATCCATTCATGATGTTAGAAAAAATTATAGAAATGAATAAAATCCCTATAACCCGAGCACTTTCGATAGGTGGACCTTTCTTCTTCAGGGGCAAACATATAATTCATTAAATAGTTACACATGCAACGACGAGTATGTAGCTTGCCAGAGATTTCTAGGTGGTATTGATATAAATGGATAGAGTTCCTTCAGCATCTCTTACCTTTCCAACAAGAGATGTCTATAATCATAATTTCAGGGTTTTTCAATTTTTGTACTTTTACAATCCAATTTAATCTTTTATTTCATATTTGTGATTATAAAAGATGGCATGATCATTCCTATTGTCCTTAATTGTTTCTATAACAAACTCTTTGTAGTTAGTTCATAACAATCAAAAGTTATGTCTAAGTACTAGAAACAATTCTTTATTGAAAACAAACCGTGTGCTTCTGTTTTCCTTCCATCAAACATTTCGTTGCCATCACCAGAATACGGTACGAAATCCATTCTGAGACCAGGGCTCACCATGCTAATTTTTCGTTAATCGTTTTATGTCTTTTGAGAACTGTTGCTTCAGAATGAGGAAAATAACAATAATAAGTAATATATTTTGTTCAGATTTGATTAAAAGTGGAAATACACAAAACTACGAGTTGTGTCTAACAATTAACTCTGAATTATACAGCAAACAAATGCTTTAGGAAAACTATTGATAAACACCACCGTTAGATGGCAGTAAACATACTCTTCCCTCAATCATATGATTGTTTCTTAAACTCAATCAAAATAGTAAATGATACAAATTGAGGTGAAAACAAAGGAAAATAAATTTCAATATACACGCAAGCATACCTTACAATGGCTCTATCATCTCACGTGACTGTTGGATTGGTAGTCCTGCAAGACTAGCTTCAACGTTTACCAAAATCCAACAGACTAAAGAGAACAGAGAGGTAGTCTAGACTGGTCACAAATACAATAACAATAGTTTGATGGTCAGGAAAACTGAACAGACTAAAGAGAATACAGACATAGTTTAAACTGGAAACATCTACAATAGCAATAGCTTGATAGTGACCAAAACCCAACAGACTAAAGAAAATACAGAGATAGTTTAGACTATCAATAATTACAGTGACAATAGCTTGATTGTGACTAAAACATAACAGGCTAAAGAGAATACGAGATATTCTAGACTGGCAACAATTATAAAGGCGATAGCTTGGTAGTGACCAAAACCCAAGAGACTAAATAGAAGACAGGAATAGTTTAGACTGGCAACAACTAAAGTAGAGATAGCTTGGTAGTGACCAAAACCCAAGAGACTAAATAGAAGACAGGAATAGTTTAGACTGGCAACAACTAAAGTAGCGACAGCTTGGTAGTGACCAAAACCCAAGAGACTAAATAGAAGACAGGGATAGTTTAGACTGGCAACAACTAAAGTAGCGATAGCTTGGTAGTGACCAAAACCCAAGAGACTAAATAGAAGACAGGGATAGTTTAGACTGGCCGCAACTAAAGTAGCGATAGCTTGGTAGTGACCAAAATCTAAGAGACTAAATAGAAGACAGGGATAGTTTAGCCTGGCAACAACTAAAATAGCGATAGCTTGGTAGTTCAAACTATTCTTGTCTTCTATTTAGTCTCTTGGGTTTTGGTAGACTGGCCGCAACTAAAGTAGCGATAGCTTGGTAGTGACCAAAACCCAAGAGACTAAATAGAAGACAGGTATAGTTTAGACTGGCAACAACTAAAGTAGCGATAGCTTGGTAGTAACCAAAACCCAAGAGACTAAATAGAAGACAAGAATAGTTTAGACTGGCCGCAACTAAAGTAGCGATAGCTTGGTAGTGACCAAAACCCAAGAGACTAAATAGAAGACAGGGATAGTTTAGACTGGCAACAACTAAAGTAGCGATAGCTTGGTAGTGACCAAAACCCAAGAGACTAAATAGAAGACAGGGATAGTTTAGACTGGCAACAACTAAAGTAGCGATAGCTTGGTAGTGACCAAAATCTAAGAGACTAAATAGAAGACAGAGATAGTTTAGCCTGGCAACAACTAAAGTAGCGATAGCTTGGTAGTGACCAAAACCAA
>NW_013666085.1:377155-379847 GCF_000517525.1 Limulus polyphemus
CGCGGTTTTGTTAACGTACTTTTGATCTATGTTTGTTTTAAAATGATATAGATGTATGCCAATCCCCCCCAACTTTCTCTGAACAGTCAAACTGACTTCTGATTTCCGTTCCCTTGTGGGACAGCTGTAAGTTTACGGACTTACAACGCTAAAATCCAGGGTTTGGTTTCCCGCGGTGGACACAGCAGATAGCTTAATGTAGCTTTGCTCTAAAACATACAATTATCAGGTTTCGTATCATTGTAGCAACCAAGATTACATCGGTTCCACGACAGTTAAAACTGTCGACACGAGTGAAAGAACACGTACATTTAAGAACGCCAACTAGCTCGAGAGTATTGAAGCACATTCCAGGTGAGCGTGACGTTGTCGTCCATTCGTATCACTTTAACATCTGAGCGAGGACCATTGACGAACATAGCCTCCATATAAAGGAGTTTGATTGGTTGTTTGGAATTAAACACAAAGCTACACAATGGGCTACCTGTGCTCTGCCCCCCACGGGTATCGAAACCCGGTTTCTAGCGGTGCGAGTCCGCAGACATACCGTTGTGCCACTGGGGGGGGGGCATATAAAAGAGATTTATGATTTTCATTAAAATATTATAGCTGAATGTGTTCCGTTTTATTAAGACTTTAACAAAGCAAATAATGATATCTACAAGATAGAGAAATAGAGGAAATTTCCTTCACAAATTTCCAATGGGGAGTTTGGAATTGGTATGAACCTGTACGGCACCTTGTACGTCACAAGGATTAAAACTGCCGAGTTCGGGCATAGAAATCTTTAGTTTAGAACAGCTAATTAAAAGAAGGACTATATATCAGCAGCACACACCGTCTACTCTGCTACTTTTAAACGAACAATGGCATTGATTATTTAAACGACATATCGCGGCTCGAGCCTTGGACTTTTCGATCCAAAGCTAGGCCCGTTGATTAGTAGATCACGCCGTAATCAAGCCAACTAACCTAGTAATAGCATCTCTTACTACAATAGCTTCTGTGAGTAACAGACATTTATTATTTTTTAATGGTACATGAAAAAACAAACAGCAATTCGTTAAAATCATTAATTCGTTCTTCAAAACCTTAAAGGTAGTTTGGTTTGAATTTCGCGCAAAGCTACACGAGGTCTATCTGCGCTAGCCGTCCCTAATTTAACAGTGCAAGACTAGAGGGAAGGCAGCTAGTCATCACCACCCACCGACAACTCTTGGGCTACTCTTTTACCAAGGAATAGTTGGATTGACCGTCACATTATAACGCCCCCACGGCTGAAAGGGCGAGCATGTTTGGTAAGACGGGGATTCGAACCCACGACCCTCAGATTGCGAGTCGAGCGCCCTAACAACCTGGCCATGCCGAGCCGTTAAAAAGTAGTAATCTTGTCACAGTCATTATAAATACACCTTATAAAGTACTACAAATACATAATTGAATAAGTAGAGTTGTTTAAACAACTCTAATTATTCAATTATGTACCAGCTGCCCAGTGTCGGATAACAATACGAAGAATTAAATTGTGGCGGAATGCTACAAGTTCTTGAAATACCGATAGAATGAAAGATTTCTTTTCAGCGAGTGTAAAACACTTAAATACACCAGTTTGATTTACTACAAATACATTGATAAGCAAATAATACATTCTTCTACACAATTATATAACAATCATACCTATCAAATTAAATATAAACGCTCTCCACATGCAACTATGACATCACAAGCTACTGCTTTTTCATGGATTCATAAAGAAATTTGTCACCTAAATTTCTTTTATGAAAAATCAGCAAAAGTTAATAAATATTAGGTCGTCAAGAAATTAATGTCGTTTTTTTTTAGATGAAAAAACTCAAACAACTTATATATCAAAACAAAACATTTATTAAATGAAATAGTCTCAATTCTTATCGATGATACTTTTGCATCTTACAATCAAGTTGTTAATGCCCTGATTAAAGAAATCACTTGGATTTGAAGCAAAACACATGTCGATGTCCTCTTTAACACCTTCCACAATTGCATACGTTTTTTCATTAAGATGGTGTTGCAGCGAACGAAAAAGATGGTAATCTGATGGTGCCATATCTGGAGAATATGGTGGGTGGGGAGAACTTCTGAACCCAACTCCATAATCTTGTGTTGCGTCAAACGTGCCACATGTGGACATGCATTGTCGTGGAGAAGAAGAACACCTTTCCGGTTGACGAGTGAAGGGTGTTTCTGATGAATGGCTTGATTTAAACGTTCCAGTTGCTGACTATAGATCTCTGCATTGACAATTCGCTGTGGATTGAGGAGTTCGAAATGAATTACTCCTTTGATGTCCCAACAAATGCAAATCCATCACTATCTGTGGATAGAGTCCAGGTTTGGGGATAGGAAGTGGTTTTTGTCTAGGACTGACCAATTGTTTTTGGCATTTAATATTCGCATAGGGAATCCATTTTTCATCACCGGTAACAATTCTGTCCAAAAATGGTTCACGCGCATTACGCGCCAGAAGAGACGAAGCAACGTTCACACGTTGGAAACGATGATCATCGGAGAGTTCGTGAGGCACCCAAATACCTTCTTTAAGGAGTTTTCCCATATTCCTTAGATGTTTACGTATCGTTTCATGAGAGACATGCAATTTCAGGGCCATTTCACGAGTGTGTTGTCTTAGGTTAAACTCAACAAGCGTTTTCAG
>NW_013666085.1:380701-382805 GCF_000517525.1 Limulus polyphemus
CATGTGTAGCTACTGTATACTTTATTAGTCGTGGACCGTCTATGTTTACATGTGGTTATTTGTTGTCCAAGTTCATGTATTTGTGTTAATGTTCATTTGCTGTTTACACTGATGTTTCGTTACATTCTGCCTGACTTGATATGTAGTTACTATTTACTCTGCTGTGTGGCTAGAATCTGTGCTGGTAATGTTTTGCTGGTAGTGAGCGTCTTAATGTGTGGTTATACTTACTATATTTATTGATGTGTGGTTACAGTCTACGCTGTTGTGTGGTATACTGTGTGTTTTGATCTGTGGTTCTGTTTGCATCGATATGTAGTTATTGCCTTCTTTGATATAATTTTGCTGTCTATGGTCATGCGTAGTAGCGTCTGCACTGACGTATGATTTTTATCTTTGTTGATCTTTAATTAGTTATTGTTTACTTTGATGTATTGTTACTGTCTATTCTGATGTACGGTTACTGTCTGTTTTGATGTACGGTTACTGTCTAGATTGATATGTGGCTACTGTATGTTTTGATGTACGGCTACTGTCTAGGTTGATATGTGGCTACTGTATGTTTTGATGTACGGCTACTGTCTAGGTTGATATGTGGCTACTGTATGTTTTGATGTACGGTTACTGTCTAGGTTGATATGTGGCTACTGTATGTTTTGATGTACGATTACTGTCTGGGTTGATATGTTGTTACTGCATGTTTTGATGTACGGTTACTGTCTAGATTGATATGTGGTTACTGTCTGTTTTGATGTACGGCTACTGTCTGGGTTGATATGTTGTTACTGCATGTTTTGATGTACGGTTATTGTCTGTTTTGATGTACGGTTACCGTCTGTTTTGATGTACGATTACTGTCTAGGTTGATATATGACAGCAACCTATTTTATTGTACGGCTACTGTCTGGGTTGATATGTGGCTACTGCATGTTTTGATGTACGGTTACTGTCTAGTTACTAAAAAGGTTAATACTGGAGTAATAGCTCGTATTCTTTAACTAAACAAATTAGCGCTCTTTAAATTCTGTAAGGTAGTTTATGATACTTTTTTAATCCTCTTACTCTGAAGACATGTAAACTAATCACAATATCCTGTTAGAAAATGTATAATGTTTGATTTTAAGTAAGTGATCATCAAGACGAGATATATTACATACAGTACCGTTATATCTATCTTCGGGTTAATGTGTCATATGAATATAGATGTGTTGGAGTAGCTTTCTACTCTTTCTTGGCGTTTTTGTCTTGATATGGAGGAGGAAATGAGTGACAACTCAAAGTAAAACATACTTGATGAAAGTAAAAGAACGTTACTGCTTGTACAGTAACAGGAACAGAACATCAGAGCATACTACACGGTCATGACTAACAACATGCTTATAACACAGAGATGATAAACAATAAATTTCTTCCTGTTTCGAAGAAGACTCATATCAGTATATCACTACCTAATTGTAGCTACACGGCAACTAATGCGAGCTTTGGGAGGACAAGACATGATATTGCTTTAATGCTTTTCTACAAGAACGTTTTTCTTGATAGATATATTACTTCGTACTTTCAAAATAGCTCAAGAAAACAAATTATAGCTTTTTTATGTCTGTTTCGTCTGCTTGAAAAATAGTCCACGTTTAGGTATTCATTTCGAAAATAACTTACCGTGAAGACATTTTAGAAATATTTATAATTTACTAAGAATTTTACAATAAATATATTTTCTAATCTCTTACTTTATTGTAGATACTTTATAAATGACAAACATCTTATTTTTTTTTGGGGGGGGAGTTCTATCTTAATTTTATTAATCAACTGAAATGAAACAATTGAAAATAATCGCAGAGCAACCTTCAGGGGAATCACTTTGCAAATCTAGAGGAGAGTATATAAAGCCTCACCCCCAACAACGCTAGAAACCGGGTTTCGATAGTCGTGTGGGCAAAGCACAGATTTTTCATAATTCAGCTACACAGATTTTGAACATAATATTGTTCCGGCATGGCCAGGTGGTTAGGGCGCTCGACTCCCAATCTGCGGGTTCGAATCCCCGTCACACCAAACATGCTCGCCCTTTCAGCCGTGGGGGCGTTATAATGTGACGGTCAAT
>NW_013666085.1:383883-390766 GCF_000517525.1 Limulus polyphemus
TGGCTTGTTTAATGAGCACCATGGATACTTGAACTACTCTATACTATATCTCAAAAAATTGATATATCGGTGAAAAAGACAATGTTAACAACAAATAATATTTTAAATAAAGGTAGGTGGCATCTTATTGTTTTGAGTAAGCACAAGGTGTATGTGTCAAAATGGCTTAACTCAAAATAAGTTATACTTCTAAAGATAATTTAATTCAAACATCACTATCAATTTGGTAGTCGAAAAACGATCATTAGTTGTGATCAATTGGACAATGTGATTTTATAATTTTAATTTACAAATCCCCACGTAGATGCCACTACCATCAATACACTGAACTGTACATAAAACTGACAAAACAATATATTTATAAAGTATAGCAGAGTTTACATGTTACAGAATTTTCTTAGAAATAAGTCTAATCACCGGTTTATCGAAATGTTGTTTTTATTATATTTCATATTTATCTTTTAGTCCCCCACTGTCACCATAAAATCCAAAATTTAAAATCTATGGTTTAGTTTATATCTCAAACGTAATATAGTAGTTACCTCAGGCACATGCGTTTTATATAATTCAGACTTCAAACAGAAAACTAATGAAAAATTCATGACACGTGCTAAGGCTCTGAAGGAAACGAAAAATTGTTTGAAACCTTAGTTTTCGGACTGGCAGCGCTTAATTTATGCCTGTAATGAAATGTCGTTAGCTGAGGTTTCTAACAGTTATTTACATATTCTTGAATTACAATAATTTACTTTCATATAATTCCATTTGCTTAAACGTTTGGCGTGATAACCAAGAGTTAAGAAATTGAGAAAACAAGAGAAACCTGTCAATTTCAAATGTTTGTAGTCGAATTGGAATGTTTCTATCACGTAAACTTTCAATCGATATATTTCAAATTAAGAGGTGAAAGAATAGACTGACACGGGGAAAATGAAATCCTCCAACTGGCATTATTCAATTATTAACAGGTAGTGAAAACTTATAAAATCAGAACACATCGACTGAAACTTTCTCAGTGCTCATTATTCGTCTCGTGAATAATACCTTAAACCATCGTTAATAATACCTTAAACCATCGTGAATAATACCTTAAACCATCGTTAATAATACCTTAAACCATCGTTAATAATACCTTAAACCACCGAGAATAACATCTTAAACCATCGTGAATAAAACCTTAAACCATCGTGAATAAAACCTTAAACTATCGTGAATAATACCTTAAACCATCGTGAATAATACCTTAAACCATCGTGAATAACATCTTAAACCATCGTGAATAACATCTTAAACCATCGTGAATAACATCTTAAACCATCGTAAATAAAACCTTAAACCATCGTGAATAACACCTTAAACCATCGTGAATAACATCTTAAACCATCGTAAATAAAACCTTAAACCATCGTGAATAAAACCTTAAACTATCGTGAATAATACCTTAAACCATCGTGAATAATACCTTGAACCATCGTGAATAACACCTTAAACCATCGTGAATAATACCTTAAACCATCGTGAATAATACCTTGAACCATCGTGAATAACACCTTAAACCATCGTGAATAACACCTTAAACCATCGTGAATAATACCTTAAACCATGAATGTGATGTTTTCTTTTCCCTTTCTTTATCATGTTTTATGAGTTTTGAAAGAAAATAACTAATATGTTCAAACACATGGGGGTACCTATAGTTAAAACACATGGGTGTACCTATAGCTAAAACACTTAGTGAAGTAAAGAAATTTAAATTTTCTTTCTATCAGCTAAGTAGATACAGTAGCATGCACAATGTTTTGATGTGTTATTTCTATAAAATAACTCTACTGTAGCTTAAATTCTTGAAAAACGGCATTAAATGTTGATTTTCTATTTCTATCCATGACTTTAGAATCTAATACATTTACACAAATATAAAGACATTTACACAAATATAAAGCCAATATAATCACCATATGGACGCAAATAACGATTCTCAAAAACATCGTTCAATCACAACTTTTATCGTTTGCTGTTTTTTAGGAAGGTATATTTCTTTATATTTGTGTAAATGTCCATTCGTATATCCTAATGTTCGATTATACAAGATCACCTAGATACCTTCTGCCTATTGATATCGAAAGATGATAGAGGTTGCTGGTTTCCTCTGATCTTTATCTGAGTGAAAATGTTTGGTATGTCCAAGGGATACGTGTAGAAGACAGGATCCACCACCCCTATCCCATTCCCAGCAGACAGTAGCTATGTTTGAAGAGTGATTCTTAATCCAAAACACTTGACCAACTGGCTCATTTAGAGCATGAATAATCGCTGAAGGGCATGTATACCGCTCGAGGTCATCAAATTAGTGGACTGTATGCTAAATACTTTAATTTATTCTAACAGCACTATTTATTCTAACACACTCATTAACCTTATACCGTTTTGGAACTTATACTTGTGCCTCAAGCTATTGTACATATGTATTTGACATAGTCTTTAATATATGCAAATTCTATATCTTCATTTATAGTACACTCTGTTGTTTTCAAACCATAATTGTCTTTAACTTTTATGGATGTATGAAATTATTTTTTTTTATTTTAAGAGAGAAGCATGTATACAATAGTTATCAGTTTTAGTGGAGTCAAAACAGGGATTTCTAGAAAATAATGTTCCCAGCCTTGTTCTCAATACCAACAAGAGAGCTATCTGCGCTAACCGTCCCTAATTTAGCAGTGTAAGACTAGAGGGAAGGCAGCTAGTCATCACCACCCACCGCCAACTCTTGGCCTACTCTTTTACCAACGAATAGTGGGATTGACCGTCACATTGTAACGCCCCCACGACTGAAAGGGCGAGCATGTTTGGTGTGACGGTGATTCGAACCCGCAGATTGGGAGTCGAGCGCCCTAACCACCTGGCCATGCCGGACCAATATTATGTTCAAAATCTGTGTAGCTGAATTATGAAAAATCCGTTATTAAAACAAAAAAAAAAACGTTTATGAAGTTAATTTCGCAGGCCTGTGTAATTAGTATCCACCTGCGATGATGGCTTAGCGGTAAGCCAAAATTTACGGAAAAACAAACTACAAATAAATAAATAATACGACTGGAATAACATCTGGTAGATTTCATATATATATATATATACATGAATAAAGTTCGTCTAATTTTGAATAATCCAAAGTTATCGGTTTAATGTTAATACGAGGGATGTCGATCTGTTCACTCCGTACTAAAATCGCCCGAAGCCATTAAAGTATAATTCAACACTGCAGTTAGTTTTAGGTCGGGATCGAAGAGATATGCATATCTGATGTGGTAGCATACTAAGCTTCACAAATTTTATATCAACACTGCTCCATAACTTAATTTTAGAAGTCGAAATTTTCTGATTAATTTACTCTAAGTTTCCCGAGGAAATTTTCTTGGTTGTCAATGCTCATTAGACTATTTACTCTGATAACTCAGCTTTGAGCTTCTTGCCAGCATGGTTAAGCAGTTGTTGTTGGTTTTTTTTTGGGGGGGGGGGATGTGTTTTGCACCATAATAGACTTCTTTTTTTAATAAAAAAATATTTGTAAATTGAAAAGTTGTAATTACTCTGTCAGCTTTTTTTGTAAGATAAGTTGAGCCGAAGTGTCGAACGTGGAACAAGCGGAAAAAAACGATATATTAACTCACAAAACAAGTAGGCTGATATCAGTTTTAAATAATCCAGTCAAGCAAACAGTGTAGTACTCTTCATCTGAAATAATGTGGGTTTCTTTCTTAATTACAAATATCATATGAAATTGTACTAATAAAAAATAAATATTGATTTTATTGACAAACTATTGAATATTATTTAAATAATTACTAATTATGCTCACGATAACATTAATGTAGCCCCCAAATGGCACAGCGATATGTTTGCAGACTTACAACGCTAGAAACGGGGTTTCGATACCCTTAGTGGGCAGAGCACAGATAGCCCATTGTGTTGCTTTGTGCATAACTACAAACAAACATTAGTCTAGCCCCCCAGTGGCACAGCGATATGTCTGCAGACTTACAACGCTAGAAACCGGGTTTCGATACCCCTGGTGGGCACAGCACAGATAGCCCACTGTGTTGCTTTGTACATAACTACAAACAAACAAACATTAGTCTAAAGATAGTAAAAACAACACTCGGTTGGGAAGTTCTTAGTGTTTGTGGAATAAGACAAGTTCACATCAAAGAATTATAGTGCAGATTTGTCTAGAAGAGGACGATCTGACTCACTTCGAACATATTGATTTATTGATGCTTAAATTTCCTTTCTAACTTTTCATACAGCCCAAGGAAAATTAAACAAAGCCTTTATTGAAGAAAGAAGAGTCTTCTTATTGTCCAGAATCTAGTGAATATATATCTTATTATTTCTTTTTGCTGACGTTGCTAGACTAGAGACGAAGATGTTGATAATGGTTCATAATCAAATTCTCCACCAAAGCCCAGATTTATCCCTTCCGGCTGCTGTGTAATTAAGCGGATTAGAAATCAGTGTGTAAGCTCGGAGTCATTGCAGAAGAAGGTGTATGTACATAATGTTCAGTCAGCTGTGAAACTGGCATAACTTTATGTTTGCTCTCACGAAGAAAAAAAAAGGGAGAAGAGAGATTTTTCCTAATTTTTACCTCTTGTTCTAACATATCTCGCTTCCTTAAGAGTTGAAGCTACGTAGAAAAAGTGTTGTTCACCACCTATCGGCTTTAGTAGAAAGTTTCTGTGCATAATTCAATTCTTTGGAAAACTTGGATAATGACGGGTGACCTTTTCGTCTGCTCAAAATTTCTATTGACAAAAATCGTTTAGTGAAATTTTGTAAAAATTTTAAATAAGATATATTCATACACTCACTGTAAAAATTATATCAAGGCTATTAGACGTGGTAGCCTTTTCACGTTTAATGGTTTGTAATTTATTCTCAGTGGTAAACTAACTTGCAACTAATCAAAGGTCTTCTCGGCTGGATTCCCAAACAGTGCTTATTTTCAAAGCAATTTAGAAGAAAGAAAATGTCACATGTTTTCAACAGATTATGAACACCTGGTGTAGACAGCCTTAAATGTTTTCTCGTTGAATGCAAAAAAAAAATTAAAGAAATACAGCGTTACGACTCAAGACATTTAGAAGCTTGAAAGACAAATGTATCTAAAACGACTGTAAATTCTTGAAAGACATTTTAGTATTTTTTCCTGGTTTTGTCTCGTTTTACATGTGAAACTCTTCAAGTTCACAAAAGAAATCTCAAATAGCTTCCTCTCTTATAGAAGATGACTATGTAATTCTGACGTTTCTGTCGCCATTCTCCATGAAACTAGTTAAGTAAGTAAATTGTGTTTTTAGTTATTGTTCGAAGTTTTTTCCCAAATGTTAGTTGTACAGACGCTTATCCGTACTCTGTGTATAAAAATGTGTTTCAGGTTATCTAACTCGATGATGCACTGGAATTTTCACTACAGTTTGTGGCAGCATAGGTTGAAATATGAAAAATTTACTTGTATTGGATAAGTTTATTTTGTCTTTTGTTCGTTTGGAATTAAGGACAAAGATATACAATGGGCTATCTGTGCTGTGCCCATCGCGGGTATCGAAACCCGGTTTTTAGCGTTATAAGCCTTCAGACGTATTGAAGAGGCGTATTGGATATGAAATACCACAATATGGCCAGCTAAGAGCCTTAACATCAGCTATTGTCAACCCAGTTTTCAGTTGGTTATGATACGAGATTTATTACACAATAAACCACATTTAAGTAATTAATAAAGATGTATTAAGTTAGGAGATTTTACAGAGTGAGAAGTTCCTAGTTCTAAAAATGAAAGAACTTACAAAAGTGCTAAACAAGTTATCAAAGTTTTCAAACAATTAATCATTTTTTGCACAAATAAACGTATCAAAGCAACACCAAAATTGTAAAACTAAGAAAACCGATATTCATAATAAAAGTAAAGAAATATATATGTTGATCAAACTATTACAAGATAGACAACAATGTTCATAATAAAAGTAAGAAAGATATATGTTGATCAAACCATTACAAGATAGACAACAATGTTCATGATAAAAGTAAAGAAAGATATATGTTTATCAAACCAACTTTTATTATGAACATTGTTGTCTATCTTGTAAAAAGAAAGATATATGTTGATCAAATCATTACAAGATAGACAACAATGTTCATCATAAAAGTTAAGAAATATATATGTTGATCAAACCATTACAAGACAGACAACAATGTTCATGATAAAAGTAAAGAAAGATATATGGTGATCAAACCATTACAAGACAGACAACAATGTTCATGATAAAAGTTAAGAAATATATATGTTGATCAAATCATTACAAGACAGACAACAATGTTCATCATAAAAGTTAAGAAATATATATGTTGATCAAACCATTACAAGACAGACAACAATGTTCATGATAAAAGTAAAGAAAGATATATGGTGATCAAACCATTACAAGACAGACAACAATGTTCATAATAAAAATAGAGAAAGGTATGTGCTGATCAAACCATTACAAGATAGACAACAATGTTCATAATAAAAGTAAGGAAAGATATATGTTGATCAAACCATTACAAGACAGACAACAATGTTCATAATAAAAGTAAAGAAAGATATATGTTTATCAAATCATTACAAGATAGACAACAATGTTCATAATAAAAGTAAGGAAAGATATATATTGATCAAACCATTACAAGATAGACAACAATGTTCATGATAAAAGTAAAGAAATATATATATTTATCAAACCATTACAAGATAGACAACAATGTTCATGATAAAAGTAAAGAAAGATATATGTTGATCAAATCATTACAAGATAGACAACAATGTTCATGATAAAAGTAAAGA
>NW_013666085.1:391666-401846 GCF_000517525.1 Limulus polyphemus
TTTAGGGACAGATTAAAAGTAATATAACCCGTGTGTGAACTGTAAATCACATATTCAAAAACACTGTACAAAATAGTAAATATTATATCCCAATGATACCATTGAACAGACGAAAACGTGTGATATATAGACATGTTAATGCATTTTAACTTTAAAAAAATAGTTGCGAATATACTGGTGTGGGTAATTATAAATATTTGACTAGAAAATGAAGCATAAAATTAAGGCGAAGTCCAACAAAATTACGGGTATGTTTGTTGATGCACGTTGTCAAAGGAAGCTGGACATCTCATTGATGTTGAGGAGTTATTAAATTAAACAGTGTTCAGTTTCTGTTTATTTCTATTGGACGGAGCTTGACAGAAGACAAGAATCTTAAAGTGAGCCAAAGTGATAAGAGTGTAATTCGATGAAATAACATGGCACCCCTGTAAACTAACCCCGTAATGTAGACAATGTTACATATCGGCTACTAGATCGACTAACAAATGTTAATACTACTCATGACATAAATAGTAACTTGTGTGCAATAAAGTCATCTGAAACGTAGGTGGACGTATGTTAACCCAGAACATTTCTAATCCTGATAAGCTCGTTGCAAGACATCTTAAGGCCCATGATTACCATGTACAACACATTAAGTTTTTTTTGTTTTCTGCCTTAAAACGAAACAAAGAGATACTCCCCAAAACAAATTAAAGGTATACGTATAGGGAACCGAATGGTACCCACCTTGACAATAAAGTTAACCGAAAGGTACCCGCCTTGGCAATAATGTTAACCGAATGGTACATACCTTGACAATAAAGTTAACCAAATGGTATCCGCCTTGACAATAATGTTAACCGAATGGTACCCGTCTTGACAATAAAGTTAAGCGAATGGTACCCGCCTTGGCAATAATGTTAACCGAATGGTACACTCCTTGACAATAAAGTTAACCAAATGGTACCCGCCTTGGCAATAATGTTAACCGAATGGTACACACATTGACAATAAAGTTAACCACATGGTACCCGCGTTGGCAATAATGTTAACCGAATGACATCTGCTCTCTCAATAATGTTTATGCAAGAGATAGAGTTTCAAACCATTTTGCAATCACAAGTAAAATCAGAATTAATTTAATTAATAGATGATGTTTTATTACCTTCCAACAATTTCTAAAAGAAATGGATCCTTTGTTTTCACTTGAAACTTCATATGAATTAAATTATCTTAGCTGCCTAGACGTTCTAATTTATCTAGAAGAAATGAAAGTTAATAGTTAACACAGGCTGGTGTCTTTCACTTACCCCTCAGCCCTTAATGTTAAACAATCCGCTGCTTAATCTCGGTTGATACATGCTCAATGCCTGCCCTCTAGTGGCAAAAAGTGTAAGTCTGTAGAGTTATTTCGCTAGAAACAAACAAAAAAAGCTCATTGCCTTTTTTCTGATCAATCTACAAATTTATAAAGATCCAGACCCTGCTTGATATTAGTAACTAACCATAGAAAGAACAAAACAATGAAAAATAAGTCCAAATTGAATTATGAGGAACATAACAACATACAGAATTCGAAAATATTTTGGGAGTTCATTTTATTTCCGATGCGGTTACTCGTAACACTCCAAGAAGGATCAGTTAGAAAAATATTAATCTGCAAACAATTAAGAAACCTGGCGATAGGCTGAGAAACCTGTTAATAAAATCATCACTAGAGACTCGAATTTGTCTCAAATGCAACCATAATTGTAAAGCCTGTGCTACATATATATGTTTTCAGTATGGCAACAAAGAAACATATTAGCCTAATCATGGAGTTATTGAGAATTTAAGAAATGACCCAGTAATGATTGTAAAATAACTTTTATCTCACATTTTGAACTTTAAATAAAAAAGGAACCAGTTGTTGTATTTCCATTAAGGGCAAATAGATAGAGTGAAATCATACATTCATAAACCATTTCTGAATGAAACCATTAATCAACATTAATTATATTATGGTGTACTCCCAAATTCAGAGGGTCGACGACTTTGGTCCGTTATTCCTCGATGTCTGTACCAACGTTTCTAATTCGAGATGCTCATCTGTAATCAATTTTCTAATTTTATGAGACCAAGCTAGTCTTTTTCTTTTTTTCCTCTTTCGGTTTCACTAATCAAAAAATTTCATGAACCCAAACAATTCATTTTCCTCTTTCAGTTTCACTAATCGGAAAATCTCATGAAACGAATCTAGTCTTTTTCTTCTTTCGGTTTCACTAATCAGAATATTTCATGAAACCAAGCAAATATTTTCCCTCTCTTCTTCTTTCGATTTCACTCATCAGAAAATTTGCAGACCTTCTATCAGATGCAATTATATATATTGAAATTAGCACATCTTCCGTTGCGTATATACAATCAGAAGTTGTGTTTTTATCTCTGCAACCTCCAGTAGTTCATAGTTAGTTGTTTGTTTTTCTGTGTACGTCTTCATCATTTGTTTATAACACTATATTTCAAATGCTTAAAACTGTTGTTTTATTTCTGCAGACAAGATCCACGTTTACATCCGTAGAGTATGACTGACCATTTTAAGTATCTTCTTGAACTCTGGTTTGACGTCTCTCCTGAGCAATTCTTTGAGATGTAATAATACTGTGTTATCCATTTTTATCCATTGCTTTATTTCTTTTACACAATTACGATCACTTCTGATATTCGTCCTTAAAAAAGAAACAAAAACAACAACAATCCCTTATTTGTTCTAGCTTAGCGCAAAGGAAAGCCTATTACGCAATCTTGTTTCATTCAGCTTCCCAATATGGCTGGACAAAGACAATAGATTAGATTTTCAATTTATTGTGTAAGAGACCAAGTACACTTACTCTATTTATATTCAGTTATTTAAACATATTTTAGCTTTTGAATGTGTCTAATAGTAAGGCTGATACCAAATATTCTTTCTCTTTGACACATTCTCTCAAGTTTTAAGGCATCCTTATCAACCAGATGCTGGTGGCTTTACTACCGTAGATGGAATGGCACAATGTATACAAAACATTATCTTTCTGTGTTGTTTTCTTTGTGCAAATGGGCTATATAGACTCTGTCTACCACGGGAAATCAAATCTAGGATTTTAGCATTCTAAGTCTATAAAGTTACCGCTGAACCACCGGGGAACATTTGTTGTTTGTAAAAAGCATGCAAGTTACTACTTTTTAAATGCGAAGTTTTAATGTAACAGTTTTATAGTATGATGAGTGTATCCATAAGTATTTAATAACGTCTGATGTTATAGTATGATGAGTGTATCCATAAGTATTTAATAACGCTTGATGTTATAGTATGATGAATGTATCCATAAATATTTAATAATGCTTGATGTTATAGTATGATGAATGTATCCATAAGTATTTAATAACGACTGATGTTATAGTATGATGAGTGTATCCATAAGTATTTAATAACGCCTGATGTTATAGTATGATGAGTGTATCCATGACTATTTAATAACGCCTGATGTTATAGTGTGATGAGTGTATCCATAAGTATTTAATAACGCCTGATGTTATAGTATGATGAGTGTATCCATGACTATTTAATAACGCCTGATGTTATAGTATGATGAGTGTATCCATAAGTATTTAATAATGCCAGTGCTAACTTCTTCTAGACATTTTTAGCAGTAGCTTGATTTAGCAGGATTTACATATAAAAGTCCTTCATCATAACTATTCAACATCTAATGACACCAAAGTTATGTCCAAAACTGTTTGAGTTATGCTTATTCCCAGAAAAGTAGTTTGGCTTTCATTATTCATTAATTTGGGGGGAGGGGGGAGATTTTTCACATTTTTAAAAACTTAGTTCTAGAGGTAAATCCATTATAAACCTTTTATGTTCGGTCTCTTCCACAGTCATTACTTAATAATTGTAGCCTCCAAGTGGCTTAGCTGTAAAAATTGGGTTTCGATAGCCGTGATGAGCAGAGTACCGAGAGCTCACCGTGTAGCCTTGCGCTTAGCAACAACCAAACCAAACTAATCATTGTGAAGAACATTTGATCTAGACACCAATATTTATAATATTTCATACCTTTTGCGTTACTACTTATTAAAATGTTTTGCTACTCCGGTTGTGTAAGATTTTTAAACTCATTGTTACTCATGGCCTGAAGTGGTATCTGCTATTTCATTATCATCAAACTATTATAAATCTCGCAGCATTAAAAAATTGCTTATGGAATATCATGTTACACAGATGTTTTTGTGTCAAAAAACATTTTAATGACAATAATACTTTATTACATGAAATTTGTTTAGCATAACCGGAAAATATGGTATGATTTGTAGAATTTTATTCTATATCATATGTCCCGAAATTTGATACTTATTAGATTGGATGGGTAACTGGAAACACTCAATTATGTATTTCAACATTGCTGATAATCACTGAATGTATAGTATTCTCTACTTGTGAATCATGTACAGGTTGAAGTTGTTTTGCTATAACACCATGACTGTAAATGTCACTTGGTTTATTATTCGGAGTTTCTGAAATTCGATTATGATGAAAGAACTGAACTGCATTGTTTAGGAAATTTTCAGATAAATTTGAATGTCTTTATAAAACTTGCACTTAGAAGTTTTCTTTGCTCCAACATTATCTACATACCGTGAACGATTTGGAAAACTGTGCTCCTGGTTACATTGTTTGAAAAAGAATTGTTCATAACAGTTAATTTTGAAATGACCCGATATAAAGCTTTAGTACTTTACAATACATGTGCAAAACTAGTCTCTTTGATAGATTAATTATAAAACGTTATTGCCCTACACTTTATATAGTTTAATTACATTGTTATCTTTTTCATTTCAACATTAAAGAAAGAATCAATAAAAAACAAAAACTTCTTGAAAGCATCGTACATCTTACTTAACAAACAATGTTTTAATATTTCAGTTATTTATTTTAATTCAAATCAAATTAGTTTAGTTCAGAAATGAGAATAACGTTGTAAAGCTAATTGTTTTAACACTGACACCTATAAATAAATACAATAGCAAAAGACGTTTTGGAAATTTAGGAACTGTTATGAGTTTTAAAACTAAAACAAATATACATAGTTGCAGAAAGTATTTAAACACTGATCCCTTTTATAAAGCTTAGAAATTTAAAATTTAGCGCAGAATTTAAATAATGCACATTGTCTACGTGAAACCAACCCATTTTCTGAAGAAAGAGAAAAACTAAATTAAAATATCACTAATATAACTATAGTCGTTCATAAACTTTCAAATCTAAGACATCATAAATACTAACCTCAAGTATCCTTACTTACCGGTTTTAACCAATATCTCAACCAGATCCTTCTTAAAAGGCAGTGGTATAAATGATTAAAGTTGAAAGACAAGACAGTGAAAGACTTCTTATGAAAACATTCACTTTCAAATGTGCTATCTATACACTGAATAAAGAGATACTAAGAATGGAAGTTAATGGTTTCATTGATGTTTATCAGTAAATTTAATATCAGGATGTTTACTGATAAACTCTTGACATGTTTAGCTTCTCTGAAGGTAATAAAGGTACAAACATATTCTATAATATACTGGTTTACACTGAGAAGACCATTTTCTCAACCAACATACTAACACAGGAAAAATAAGTGAGTGAAGAAGTTAATCTAGATCCCATAGCAACACCACGAACTTGATCATAAACAGGGTGTCCCAAAATACATATACCAAAGATAATTTTGAATAACATTTGCATTATTTTAGATAACAACAAAATTCAAAACAAAATATCTTCTTAAAGTTTGTAAAGTTTATTTAGTTTAATTGATAAACTTCTAGATGTCTTCCATCATTAGTTATCATCAATCTAATTGTGTGTTCAAATTCTAAAACACATTAACATCACAGTTATAGGGATGGATAAGACAACATCACGGATATGAAGTTTCAGTTCATCAAGATACCTTAGTTTGTTATAGTAGACTTTTGTTTTCAAAAGGCTGCAAAGATAAAAGTCCAAAGGGATGAACTCAGGGGAACTCTTCAGGTGTTGCCATTTTACTCAAAAACGGGGTCAGTTCTGAAATCTGCAATTAAACCCATTCATAAATGATAATGAAATATAATGTTAGAAATAACAATAATAATTAACTTCAATAATACTTAAACCTTCAGAAGACATGTTTTGAATTATGTTATCTCAAATAATAAAAAAAAGTTATTCAACTTTTTATAGCATATTCATATTGGGACATGTATATCATTGTCGAACATAAAATGAGGTTCTTTGGTGGCAATGTTCATGAGTTTCTGAAATGCACGATTAGTTAATGTCATTCTGATATAAAAGTTCAGAGCATAAATTTTTGCCATCATCTAACGATATGCAAGTTTAAAGGGTTTCATATCAAAACGTACTCAATAAACTCCATTATCAATAATCAAATTTTCTATATCTTGAGAATACTAAAACTGGTATAATAATTTCTAATTAACAGTTCTAATAACATACCTAGAAACCCTGCTAGTTCGTGGCTGTATGTACTAATGCCAGACAACCATATAGGACAACCATATTTATGAACATTCAATACACCATACATAATAAAGTATGAGAACAATTTACTTTTACTTTATAATATTCATTTTCGGTTAATGAATTTTCCTTTTATTAATTTTATTAAATGTCTTTGTGATTTATTTTTTCTAGATGTATCTGTATCTAATTTCAGAAACTTAGTTTTATCATTTAAGATATATTGATCTTTATTATGTAATCAACGACACTATTACTTTAATTGGGTTTTATATTGATTATCTTCATTATTACATAACCATTTTATAGCCTGAAATTCCTCCTTGTATATGTTAGTAAGTTTTCTTCTAGCACTGTACTCATTAAATTATGTTAGAGTAACGCCTTTCACTTGAATTGTCAAAAGATTCATTGTTTTCACGCCTGATTATTTATCTAGGTAATTACTTTAACAACTGGTCAACATTCAATATCTGATTCTTATAGTTAAGCCTCTTTCGAGGAATCAAAACTTTTAATCCACAAGCAAATAAATAATGAATCTTTAAATTTTATTGATGCTATAATTTGTATCAATGTGCTAGCATTAATTTGGTTTCTTACCTGAATATGGACTAAGCTTACTCCAGAAACTCGCGGTCATGTTTCAGTTGCAGACATTTTAGAGTTAATGGTTTTAATTTTCCTCTCGTGGTAATTTTATTGTCGGAAAGGTTTTAATTATTTAAGCTATTTAGGTTAATATTTTTGGTGTTACATGTGATAATTAATTCTTTATCAGAAATTAAAGTGACTGTAATTTTGAGTTTGGTATTTTAATTTAGTTCTTTTTTTTTCTGTTTTTTTTATTCTCTGTTTTCGTCACAAAATTGGCCAGATGAGACAAGCTTCACGCATTTCTGTTTTTCTCAGATAGCCCACGTGTATTAGTTAAATTCTATTAGTCGCTTTATTGTTTATTTTTCTCGTACCTTTTCTGTTTGGATATTTTCATTTATGGAGACGGATTAATTGGCGTCCTTAACTTCTGCACTGCGCTAAACTTTAGATTTCCAAATTCTATTAAATGGAGGCCTTTAAATACTTTCAACTGATGTAAATAAAATTTAATATAATATGTGAAATGTATTTTCTATAGTATTAAATGAAGTCTTAGATTTCCGAAACACAAGACTATCGATACTGTAATTATAATAGATATAATCATTTCAGTTTATCGATATTCACAGAAGTACATTTGAAGTAACAATTTAGTAATATTTCTGTTCCACTCTAACTCGATAATAACAGAAAGTTAACCATTAAATTAATCATTCAACGCGTTTTAACTTTCTAGTATAATAATTCTTGTTAGTTATTTTCATAATCAGTAATACAGATTAAGTATAACAGCAGACAAGTTCATGGGTGAAAAACATAAAAGTACAATGTCGTGCCTTAGGTAAAATATTTACAACTGATGAAAGTGATTTTTCTGTGTTCCTATATGAAAATATTTATACTATTCCCTATATAAATAAATACCGTTAGGACTAACAACTTTCAAGGGTACTCCGAATTAAAAACTTACATGTAAATTTCTACAAACAAAATAACGATTGCATTTACGAAACTCGTGGTTGGCACAGCACAGATAGCTCATGTTGAAGCTTTGTGCTTATCCGCAAACTAACTATGTAACAAACAAAGCAACCGTGTAAGAGGAAAAAATGTATAAAATATTTTGTACCATACATTTAGAAAACCTGAAGACAAATATAAAATTTGGTGAATTTAAATTAACTATTAACAGTTTCTACAAAAACTGCATACTTAGAAAAACATTTATTAATTATTATTATTAGATTCATTGTGATAAGTCATTTTCTAGACCTAAAAAATATGATTTTTCAAATTTTCATTTGTCACTCCTTTGATAAAAAGTAATAATCACACAATTAATTTAGTCCAGTGTTCTAGTGACAAGAAATATTTATGAAAATAAATGTGTATTTTTCAAGGTTAAAATAAACCTTTTCTTGCAAGCGTAAGTGTTGCATTACTTCTCCTAAAGAGGATTAAGATCCAACAAGGTTCAACATGATTTTTATTCTCTGTATTTAGATACCACTCATTTAACAAAAAAATTAACAACTGAAAAAAAAACTGATTGTGTTAAGAATTAAAACTTTTTACTGTTTCACCATTATCGATCACCATGAGACAAATGTATATTAAACTTAGATGTGTGTTATTATTAAACTATTAAAAAACTTGTCAGATTTCCATTCGAGTTCAGTTTGACTTTATAAGTTTAAAGAAAATCAAATACACGTTCCTGTATTACATCTATTTTACAAAATAACCTTGCTAACAATAACAGTATGCAAAACCTGGTTACTTATTATTATATCCAAAACAGTCCTCCGTTAAAGTGAAACAAATTTTGACTGTTTCATAGTTCTGAACAAAATAACATAAAATGAATTAATGTAAGGATGCTCTATTAAACATGTTTAATAATTTCTATCATCAAAATCTGACCTACTATTGGTACTAATTAGGTTAAAAATAAATGACGATTCTTTTATACAACAGGCCTGTGTTGGCTTATATCGCTGAAACATTTTCATAGGTTCAGATCCAAGCACGTTTAGTTTAGGCATAGGCCTATGCTTATTAAAATAAGTTTTAGACGTACACAGTTAAATGCATCACCATCTATGATGAAATTTGTTATTTTAAGAAAAAAGTAAAAACTTAACAATACTTGAAATATTCTAATTTATGTCAATTACAATGTTAATGTCAAATTAAGTGATAATTATAAAAGAAAAATCCTGAAATTAGGACTATGACTAGTGTACCACTACTGCAATATTACTACAATTAAAGTGTACTGTTATTGTCAGGCAAAATGCTTTTTGATTTTGTGGTTAATCCAGTAACAGAACTACTTAAACTCATATTCATATAACAATATTTTTGAGAATTTTTTGAACAATATTTAGTTGCAGCATCGTAAATTACTGTCCAAAGGCAAGCTAATCAGTTAATCACACTTTTCTTTATTTCGATTTTATTTTCTTATTTTTATGTATTAATCCCTTGTCCTTAATTAGTTCCCTGACTTTTCGCCTTCCATATTAAAAAAAACACAACAAAACATTTGTTGATGAATTATTACTGTAACACGAAGAGTGTTTTTGCTGTGAAATTAAAGATTCATTTTAGGTGTTCATTTATAAAATAAAAATACAGTGAGGATGTATTTTTTCTTACTTTATATGCTTATTTGTATTAACAGTTACACTGGAATTACTATACACACACACACATATATATATATATTACAATTTTGTGTTATGGATGACGTAATCAATTATGCATGTTCCTAGTTGTAATCACTTCACAAATACGTTGCAGAATACTTGGATAGTATAAGTTTGGTATTTTTAACAGATCATGAAACATAAGTATCAAGATGAGATTTATTGCCATAATTATAGTAGTGAGTTCATAATTTTTAAATCTTAATATGACGTTTTAAAGGAATAACGGTACTGATAATACCAGGAGTATGTATATGTGTATTAATAAGTAATTAAAATTCAATTTCCTTTCGGAATGGGCCTGGCATGGCCAGGTGGTTAGCGCGCTCGGCTTGCAATCTGC
>NW_013666085.1:401968-414848 GCF_000517525.1 Limulus polyphemus
TACTCTTACACTGCTAAATTAGGGACGTGTAGCTTTGCGCGAAATTACAAACCAAACATACCTTTAGGAATGTGTACAAGTGAGTTAATATGTCATTAAAACTCACCTTTCTTTAGGAATGTGTACGAGTGTGTGTCAGATATAAAAGATTGTTTAGTACTGATTGTAATAATATATTTTGTGAGTAAATAATTCATCACAGTTTAGTTGTTTGTTTGCTTTTTATAATAAGAGACTTAAAAGCAGACGCTTTTTGGAAGTCGTGTTTGTAAGTTACTGATATCGAGGCTATCGAATGTCATCTGCAATCCATTGATGTCGAGGATACAGAAATTTCTAAAAGGCCTAAATGATAGACATATGTATATATAGCGGCAGGCTGACAAAAAGAGAGAGCGAGAACAGAGGCAAAAGTAAAGCTAAATGAAAGATAGTGTCGGTCAGAGAAAGGTTAGAAAATCTAAGGTTAACCATCGTAGAAGTGAATAGCCTAACAGTTGATAGGTTAAAATGAAATTAAAAGTTTTCTGAGATTTTAGGAGAACAATTTGTTTCATCAAAAGGTGTTCTAAAACAAATGAACCGGCTGTGTAGAGTTAGACGAGAACCAGACGATTGTTTGGAAGTAGGTGTATATGCGAAAAGTAGACGTTTATTGGAAGTAGATCTAAATACCAAATATGAGAAGAGTATTGGAAGTGAAGGATACAACTGTGGTAACTCACGAAACAGCGTAAGTGAATAATACACCGATACTGTAGTGATAAAAAGAAAAGAAAAAAAGGAATAGGTGAATTATACTGTGATAGTGTTTAAGGAAAATCTTCAGGCTTCACTTCAACAATTCCGTAGTGTTGTCTTGCTTTTCATGTGAAAAGACCCTTGGACCAGGACTCCGTGTTTTCAAACCTTGGATCTCCTTTATCAGGTCCACTCCTATCTTATCACCCTACTAGCTTACCATGTTCCACAGGTGATGACTGCAGTAGCACATCAATTGTCTCAACCTAACCAGTTTCTCTAAACAGAATAGATGCT
This sequence comes from Limulus polyphemus, assembly GCF_000517525.1. Lineage (NCBI taxonomy): Eukaryota > Metazoa > Arthropoda > Merostomata > Xiphosura > Limulidae > Limulus > Limulus polyphemus. The sequence goes on from NW_013666085.1 coordinate 403,007, forward strand.
AGATTGAAATTTTTCTGTTCTATTGGCTCTCCTTTCGAAACACTAATTGGTTGGTTTGCCACTCATGGGAACATCCAACTACTAGAAATTTGGGCTTCAGTACCTCACCTTCGAGTTTTGGCAATGGATGCATTCTGTCAGTACAGGATGGGATTACCACTCTAGGATTTCCTTTCAGTTCATATGTTATCCAAGGTACTCACTATGATTTGCTCCAACTCATTGTTGTGTTCTGTTTATACCACTAGATTGGCAACTGCACCCTGTTTTTTGCTTCTTCATCACCTTAGAGAGTGCTCAACTCTTCCACTTCATTTTTGGCCATCTCTGTGGAGGCAACCATGATATGACATGGTACATCCAGCTTTCCAAAAGCTCATGCTTCAGGCATAGAGGTTATTCAAGCATTTTTACGGCATTGGGGTATAATTTCTAGGATTGCCATGTATCTGTCTCAAGCTTTGTTTATTCCCATGATGGACATTTTTTAATGGAAATGACACACATTTTGGCAATGGTGTATTGTGATGAGGTTATACCCACATTGCATAGACGTGCCAACCATAACTCGTTTTTGATCTGACTCTTTGGCAAGGATTTTGTATCTTCCACAATCATCCTATCAATACTCTAGACTAAACATTTTGAGACTCCAGTACTCTCTCTGGCTTTCTGAAATCCCTTTGTGTCATCTGTCTTAAACAACTATTCCAGTTAACTAACTAGTACATTAATGTTACATTACATGCCATTTCTCAACACCCACGTGATCTTAGCATCATGCGTCATGTATCACCTTTACATGAAGGACCCCCCAGTGGCACAGCGGTATGTCTGCGGAGTTACAACGCTAGAAACCGGGTTTCGATACCCGTGGTGGGTAGAGCACAGATAGCCCATTATGTAGCTTTGTGCTTAACTTAGAAACAAACAAAAAGCAAACTTTACATGAAGGTATATTTTCGTGGCTGCTAACCTTTCGACATCGCCAGTTGGAGTCGTTTGTGCTCATCATCCATAGGATGCTCTTGTCATTGTAGCTACGTCCTCAGACTGGTTCTTCTTCCCAACGACACTGTCACCCATAGAAGAGGATAAATCCTTTTCACTAAATCATTTGATCACTATTTCTCACTTCTGTGACTGATCAGGTTTCAATTGTTTATTCCGTCCAGTGAGGGTTTTGAAGGTTTTGTTGAATGCACTAAAGCTTTTAAAGTGGCTAGACAATAACTTTTTCTTCATTGGGATCATTCACTTTCCCAGGATTCATCCCCAGTTACATTGACATGGTGGGTAAAACGTTGTCCCATATTGCTATTTTGTGACAATTCTTAGTCCTTACTAGCCCAGTTGAATTGCCAGCTGGAAGACACTGTGTGGGCTGGTATATGGATCTCCCCCAATACTTTTACCTCACATTAGTTTCATGATTTGGCAGTATCTTCACCTGAGAGTGTTCGACTATCCCACTTAACCACTTACACGAGATTAAACAGAGGGGTAAGCATTTTCATTGCTACACTTGTCTCTTCTTTACTTTCAGGGTCCCTTACCCAGTTTTCACAGGATCTCACTTTGTGGCTAGTGTTGCTCAGGTGGTGAGCATGTATTAAACCAATTCTGCACTAGCAACCACTGTTTCACTATACTTAGTACCAGTTTCAGCAGTTGCTAGAAATTAGATGTTTTATAAGACCACCTAGGACCTCACCAGGTGGTATTACCATACAATTCTGGATTGCCACTCATGAACTATCATTGTTAAAGCTAAGGGGATCCTGCCAATCACTGGACTGATTATATCAGGGTCAGTTTGTTTTTAAAAATTTAGGAAACTCGGTTCACCCATTGCACTGTTTCCAGAGCACTGTTCCTCAGAACTCTTAAATGCAAAATACTCCCTTCCCCAGATTGTACAGGTGGAGGTATGGAGTCGTTACTATATCTAGTTTTCAGTCAGAGGGGTGGTGGACAGAAGCGCTTCTTCCAAAGTGTTAGAGTGAATTCCTCCATTTTTCAAGAAGAGGGAAAAGTTGGAGGCCTTCCTACCCAAGTCCTTGGATGTTTTTTTTTTCCCAAATGTCAGTAGCACCAGTATACGTTGGAGCCTACTCGTTGTACCAGATCAGATTTGACGCTCGGCTAGTCAGTTGGAGTGTGCATGCTTCTTCTTTTTGATCAATATCAGTTCAGTACATTGTTCATGGAAGAAGTGGTCCCATCCTGGATCCTTGGATCAGCACAGTCGTTCCATGTCCTCCCCATAATTCCGGGGGCAAGTGTAAGGCTTCTTGTATACTCAGTTGAGGAGGAAGGATGAATATTCATAGTTCTAGATTGGATAAGTTGATACTGGAACTAAGTTCAGAGTGAAGAGCATACCTGTTCTGGATGTAGTGCGGTTCCCCAACTAGGGTACAAACCTTCAGTTGGCGTCTATGCAAACAATTTCTGTATGGATAATGACCTCACTGGTCCCTCCACCTTCTCAATGTTTTGGAAGTTAACATTTTCTTAAATTGAATATGTATTCCCAGTAATACCTCTGCTGACATTTTCCCACTCTTCCTCCCACCAAGAGCCATTGTTAGATATTGGGATGGAGTCAGTCTCCAAAAAAGAAATAACATTATCTGAATGAGGTGCTGATATACAGTACCAGGATTGAGGAAACATTGACAAAGGTGAATAGTATCACGAGAAATATGTCGCCAAGGGCAATAAAGTTGGGTATAAAAGATTTAAGCGAGAAAAAATCAGACCAATGCTTAGGTGGGCAAAGGAAGAAACCCTGAAGGTCGAGTAATAGCTGTAAGTGTCTGCAGACGAAAGTATTAATAGAGATACATTTTCAATTTAGGAAAAAGTAAACTTAAAACTCACCTTCCTTTACGAATGTGTATGATTGTGTTATTAAGTAATTAAAACTCACCTTATTTTAGGAATGTGTCTATGTTTGTGTTAATAAGTAATTAAAATTCACCTTCCTCTAGGAATGTGCATGAGTGTGTTAATAAGTAATTAAAACTCACCTTCATACAGGAATGTGTACGAGTGTGTTAAAAGGTTAATAAAATTCACCTTCTTTTTGGAATGGGTATGGGTGTTTTAATAAGTAATTAAAATTCACGTTCCTATAGGAATGTGGATGAGTGTGTTAATGGGTAATTATACTTCACCCTCCTTTAGGTGTGTGTATCTGTGTATATGTTGATAAGTAATTAAAACTCACCTTTTTCTAGGATTTTATATGTCTGTGTTAATCTATAATGATAAAAGGGCGTGTCTGTGTGCGACCACCATAACTTCAAGAATAAAGATAGGATTGTATATGTCTGTGTTAATCTATAATAATAAAAGGGCGTGTCTGTGTGCGACTACCATAACTCCAAGAAGAAAGAACCTAGTAATCTGAAATTTTGCACCCATACTAAGTGGACCCTAAGGGTTTTCACCTGGGTATTATAACCTGTCTATTTACATGCGCGTCTTTTTATGCGAAAAACCACATAGAAAAGAAATGTGACCGCCACAGCTCCAAGAGGAAAGAACCTAGAAACCTGAAATTTTACATTCATACTAAGTGGACTCTGATGGTCTGCACCTGGGTATTATTACTTATTTTATCCAAAGGAGGGAAGCTAGCGAAAAACTACATAGAAAATAAATGGTTCCTTATATAAAAACTTAATATATAGAAAAGCCAGTGCGTTTTGGTAACAATGCGTTCTAACAGTGGCTTTTATCTCATGTTAGCAACTAAAGTATAACCAAATATTGTTGTTAATAGGCTATGTGTTGATGCTGAAAGTATAAAATGGAATGTATAAACTACAAAATTGAAAGAAAAATACTTGTTGTTTTCTAAATTAGAGGCTCTGTTAATTAAAGTGGTTTGTTTTTATTATTTATGTTTAAAATCGGAGGAGAAATCAGAGGGAAGGCTACCTATATAAACAGGCCACATCCCATAAAGGAGCAACAAAAGTATATAGGTTATACTTTTATGATAAAATGGGTTGAAAATACATACACTGACATAGTCATATAGAATAAATCAACCTAATAACACGAGCGAAGCCGGGTACTTTCGCTACTTATAAATAACCGAAGAAGACAGTAGACCCCATGCTTTGCATATTACACATTGTTAAACAATGAAAAATATGCTAAATAACCTGCTTTGTGTACTGCAAATTATGAAAAATAAATCATATATTACGGATTAAGAAGTGATACTTCCTAATGTTAACATTATAATAGACTTTGAAGTTAACTTAAGTCGTAAAGATGAAACCGGGTACTTTCGCTAGTAAGTAAATAACACTCACCTTCCTTTAGGAATTTGTATGAAGGTGTTGATAAGTAATTAAAATTTACTTTCATTTAAGGATGTGTAAGAGTGTATTAATAAATAATTAAAACTCATTTTCCTGTAGAAAAGTGCATGGGTGTGTTAATAAATAATTAAAACTTGCTTTCCTTTATGATTGTCTATGTCTGTGTTAATAAGTAATTAAAACTCATTTTCCTGTAGAAAAGTGCATGGGTGTGTTAATAAATAATTAAAACTTGCTTTCCTTTAGGATTGTCTATGTCTGTGTTAATAAGTAATTAAAACTCATTTTCCTGTAGAAAAGTGCATGAGTGTGTTAATAAATAATTAAAACTTGCTTTCCTTTAGGATTGTCTATGTCTGTGTTAATAAGTAATTAAAACTCACATTGCTTTAAGAATGTATATGAGTGTGTTAATAATACTATTTTTTTTTTCTTTAATCATCAGTCTAATCATATAATTTCGTATAGATTAATTTGTATATTTTAATCTACAGTTGTGTGGGGAAAGACTAGGTAGAACTTAGCTTATGGGGATAAAAAGTGGGAGATGCATATTTTTTAACTTTACATGTTAGACGTAAGACGATTTTTAGAAACTTTTTTTCATGAAAAAAGTGCATCTTATATACCGTAAAATACGGTACTTAATTATCGTAATGTGTGAAAGCTAAGCATTTCTTTTGGAAAAAAATCTTACGAAGAAACGAATCATAAACGCCCCTAACTGGAGAAGGGGACAAATCGTAATCCAATAACTGAAGGTCGGGAAGGAGTCAGGTGTAACTCGGGTATAAAAGAAAAGCGAAAAATTGGCAGAATAAGAAAGAACGAAATAGGAATAAAATATATGCCACACGCATGAACCAAAAGTAAGATAAGTATTGTTTGTTTGTAATTAAGCACAAAGCTACACAATGGGCTATCTGTGCTCTGCCCACCACGGGTATCGAAACCCGGATTCTAGCGTTGTAAGTCCGCCGCTGTACCACTAGGGGCAGTAAGATAAGTGAAAGGTAAAAAATAAATGAAACGAATTAAGTATAATCTATGGAGTAAGAAAATGATATATCTTACCATAGATTTCTTACTCTTTTATTAATAAGAATTCAGGAAAGACAAGGGGGAAAATTATTTTTATCTTTGAAAAGAAAACAAATATTAGCTTGATTATTAGTTTCATCACACCAGTGCTTCTCAACAATTTAGACCCCGGTGGGACAGTGGTAAGTTTATGGTCTTACAATGCTAAACTCCGGGGTTCGATTTCCCGCAACGGACTCAGCAGATAGTGCAATATGGCTTTGCTCTAAAGAAAATAAACAAACTAGCTGAACCTTTTTAGTCACGTGGCCCACTTAAATTTCAAGAAATTTTCTGCGATGAGTCGCATGAAATTATAGAATTAAGACACGTATGGTAATGTTTCATAGTTGGTAGCCCCCTAGTGGTACAGCGGTATGTCTGCGGACTTACAAAGCTAGAAACTGGGTTTCGATACTCGTGGTGGGCGGAACACAGATAACCCATTGTGTAGCTTTGTGCATAACTACAAACAACAACATAGTTGGTATACTAGGTTCATGCGCGTAACAATGGGTGACACGTGATGCGTAGTGCAGTGCGCACAGCAGGCAATGTTGCCAATAGTAATGCTTTCACAATAAATCGAATAATATTCATTTTCCGCCCTACCTGTTTTCAACAATAACAATAAAAACTACCGTAATTTCAACAGTAAGTTCCGCATAAATTATACGGCAATTTATTGAAATGTTCATTACCTTATAGTAAGTATTTTACGAGATATTATGTATTATAATTTAGCTGTTTTACTATATTTTGTAAAATATTGTCATCTAATCTTAAGCCTTTTTTCGGCTTCGTGTTCTTGTGGATATCAGCGAGTTATCAATGATACATCGAGTTTTAACGAAAATTGGTTTAGTTTGTTGTCAATTTAACAGTGAAAACTAGAGGAAAGGCCCCAACACCCACCGCCAACTCTTGGGCTACTCTCTTACCAACGAATATGGGATTGACCGTCACGTTATAACGCCCCCATGGCTGAAAGGGCGAGAATGTTTGGTGGTAAGCGATCCTCAATTTGCGAGTCAAGCGCTCTAACCACTTGGCCATCTTGGAGACAATAAATCAACGTTATTACTATTATTACAATTAGTAAGGTGAGTGTGATACGGGGCTAACTACAATATGGTTTGTAAAACATTTATATACATATCTTAACTTTGTTATAACTACAGTACGTTTATTATTATTAAATCCGCATTTGTGATATTTGTGTGAATAAAATATGTTTCTTAATACTGCATTTAAATATAATAATACTAGCGTAACTACAATACGTTTGCCATTACTACATTACTGAGTGTGATACGGGGGTAACTACAACATGTTTGTTATTGCTACATTAGTGACTGTTATACCAGTATAACTACAATGTGCTTGTTATTACTATATTTGTGTAAATAAATTGTTTGTTAGTATTACATATTTGTTATTACTACATTTAGTCAGAATAATTCTTGCATTATTACAATATGATTGTTATTACTACATGTATACTTTGTGATACTATTGTAACAGAAACATATTTGTTATTGCTGTGTATAAATAGCATGGTCTTGGTGCAACTACAATATGCGTCTTGTTACTGCTAGTAGAACACCATCATACTTCTGTAACAAAACAATTATTTATTCTTATTGTCTTGCCCCCCAGTGGCACAGCGGTATGTCTGCGGAGTTACAACGCTAGAAACCGGGTTTCGATACCCGTGGTGGGCAGAGCAGAGATAGCCCATTATGTAGCTTTGTGCTTAACTTCAAACAAAACAAAAACTTATTGTCTTTATATACCGTGATACTTTAGTGACACTTCAGTGGTGGTTGGTCCTTCATGATTGAAGAGGGGCATCTTCATCCACTAAAATTATGTGTCTGGAGGTGACTGATTAGCCCGATCCTGGCTTGAAAATGTCTGGTGCAATAAGGATAAGATAGCAGAAGAGGCTGGTGGGTTCTGGTAGTTTCTTTACGTGTTACACGTTTGTTCAGGGCTGTCAGGATTCGATGTTGTTCATATGTGGCTGTTCCCTTTGTGACAACACTCCTCCAGGCTGGACTGTTTTGTGCAAGAGTTTTCCAAGTATTAGGAATGGTGTTTCAGACCTTTAGCGCAACTTTGGGTGTGTCGTTGTAGCGCTTCTTCTGACCACCACGGGAGAGTGCTCCAGTCTGTAGTTCACCGAAGAAGATGCGTTTGGGTAGACGATTGTCTGGTATTCTGACAACTTTACCGGCCCCGCGGAGTTGTGTCTTCCTCATCAGGTTGTGAATGCATGTCAGACCTATTTAGGACCACGGTATCAGGGACCTTGTCTTGCTATTTGATATTCATATTTCCTGTAGACATGAGAGATGGAAGCAATTGAGTTTTTGGCATGTCGTTGGTAGACAGTCTCTGTTTCAGAGGAGGGTAGTGAACACAACCACCCTTTAGACTTTCAGCTTGGTTTGTCAGTGTCACCCCTTTGTGATTCCAAACTGACGAACGTAGACCATCGAAAGCAGTGTTTGCCTTGGCTATTCTAGAGTCGGTTTTGTCGTCAATGTGAACACAGCCAGATAGGATGCTACCTAGGTTGGTGAATTTGTCCACGGCTGTTAGTTTCTGGTTGTTGTCTGTGATGTTAAGTACTTGGTACAGTTTTCCAGGAGCAGGCTGGTACATCAAACCAGTTTTCTTCGTGCTCATGGTAAATTAGAAGTTGTCACAGGAGGTGGTAAATAGGTCCATATTTTGCAACATATTTAACTCCGTTTGTGGCTGGAAAGAGATCAGAGGACTGGCCATCATCAAATACTCGGGCTTGCATGCCATCATGAAATTGTCGTACCATCAGAATAAACTTGCCCGAGCACCCGAATATGCTCATGATCTTCCAGAGTCATTCCTAGCTGACCGTGTCAAAAACCTTGGTAAGGTTAATGCAGGTGGTTTGCAGATCGACGTTTTGTTTTTGGCATTTCTTTTGAAGTTTGCGGGCAGCAAATACCATGTCAATCGTAACCCTATCTTTTCTGAGGCCACACTGGCTCTCTGGAAGCAGACCTTGCTGAATATATTGAATGAGCCTATTGGGGAGGAACTGTACAAGGACCTTGCTGGCAACTGAGAGGAGAGAGATTCCCCAGTGGTTGTCACAGGATTGACAGTTGCCTTTCCTTTTGTAGAGGTGGATGATATTGGCATCCTCAAAATCTTGTGGTAGGACACCTGTTCCCATATGGATTGCAGCTCTGTGAACTTGTCAAGCAGTTGTGGTCTATCATGTTTGCAGATCTCTACTGGAATAGCATCAGCTCTAGGAGCTTTGCCATTTGACAAGTGATTGACAGCTATCGGCATTTACGGTAGTGATGGGGTGAGTTTCAAGGTCTGGGTTGATGTGAACTTGAGGTAGTCTATTGATGGCATCGTCATTGATGTGTAATTGTCTGTTTAGAATGTTGTTAAAACGCTCCGCACACCTCTCATGAGTAAGGGTTTTCTCTGTTAATAGAGTTGTCCTGTCAGCACCGAGTAGTGGTGAGGAGAGCTGGCTGGATGGGGGCCATAGACCATTTCGATGGACTCATAAAAGCGCTTCATGTCAGCATAGGTATACATTTCCTGTGCTTTGTCGCTGAGACACTTGTCTTGCATCTCTCTCAACTTTCATCAGACTGTGCTCCAGCTGTTGTTGTAAGCAGCTTTCTTCTTGGTGGACTTGCCATTTAGGTACATTCTATGTAATTTATATTTCTCCTCCAGCAGTTTCATGATTTCCTCGTTGTCCTCGTTAAACCGAGTCTCAAGAGCTGTGGAATACACAGTGGCACGAAAGGAGGCCCAGCTTTCTTCGATGTTGTCTAAGGGGATCTCATTGCTGAAACGAGTTTCCAAGTCGTCTTTAAACTGTTGTTTGGTGTTTGGTGATTTGAGTTTGCAGTGTTCAAGCTCTTGGCAGTTTTCTTTCCTTGGGAGCATCTCCGAACTTTGATTTTGATATGCATCTTGGAGATGATAAGTCGGTGGTCAGTCCAGTCCAGCAATCAGCACCACACATGCTCTTGGTCACCCGAACATCCTGTCGATCATTTTTCCTGACAATGACATAGTCAATGAGATGCCAATTCGTGGAGAGAGGGTGCGTCCAAGATGTCTTGTTGCGAAGTGGGAGATGGAATACCCTGTTGGTTACGAGAAGTTGGTGTTCAGCACAGAACTGCAAGAGTAGGAGACCATTTCTGTTACATTTCCCGACTCCATTTTTGTCAGTGATTCTTTCCCAGGTTTCTTTGTCTGTGGCAACTCGAGCATTAAAGTCACCAAATATGATTGGCTTGTTCGATATTAGATGTTGAAGTTGTCTGACTTTGGGGATCTTCATAGGATTTATATTTATTATCGTCAGGATTGGTCATATTTGGTGAATAGGAGCTGATGATGGTTGTTTGCTTTTTGCTCAGTAGTGGTAGGTGAAGTATCATGAGATGATCTTCACACCCTTTGGAAGGCTATTCAGCTTGCTTACCAGATTATTCTTGATTATAAAACCAACACCAGCTTCACGCTGGTCGTTTTTGGCACAGCCACTCCAGAGGAATGTGTAACCTGCTGCTACTTCCCTAAGTCGCGCTGAGAGCAGCTACGTCAATGGTGTATTTTGCGAGCCCTCTGCTAACGAGAGTAGTTCCTTCTCTGGTCTGTCAGCTTGGGTATTGTTAATCAGAATGGGCATAATCCATGCACCGAAGGTGACCCCTGTCACCTTTATTTTAGTTTTGTTGTTTTTACTGCTGGTATGGGAAGCGGCGTAAAGCAGGCAATTTTCAGGGCACCTTTTCTAGCCCCTTCCTCATTGTATGGAGGTGAGCAGTGCAATCCTAAAGAGGACTGCTCAGTCACTCAGACGGCTGCCGAAACCCACTAAAGCTTCATTCAGTAAGAAACAGCTCTATGGCCTGAGCCGCCTGTTTGAAGGTTTGCAGCTATAATTTCCAGTGAATTCACCCCTGCTGCTTTGTTGCTCACCCCTTACCACAGGACTTTGGTAGATGGAGATTGATGAAGATGACTTGCACGTGAGTTGGAATAAAGTGAGGGAAAGTTGTGCAGTGTCAACCTCACTCTCTCGTCCAAACACATCAGGCACGAGAAGAATCGAATATGAGTCACGATGCAGTAGCTGCCGGAATGGTGACAGAGTTTGTCATCAAATCGCCCTAGGGGCTCCACTCCGGATTTTCTGTTAGGGTTTACTCCCTTGGCCTTTATCATCCCCGAGATATCCACTTGGCAGTGTAGCTATTTTCCCATAGCTGGGGGATCTGGTTCATGGGCACCAGGGAATGTCCACACGCTGGTGGGCCTGCATGCCAGATGTCTGGGGTCAGACCTCCTCTGAGTCCCTTATAATTCAACCTGAGACAGTAAGGTACTCAGTGGGCGTGTATCGCCATTAGGGAGGCACTACATAGGACTTGCTGATGGAGAGGCTATGTACTGACAGAGAGAGACTTATCCACTCGGCTCTTATTTTCATAGAAACTTCTAGCCAGCGGTGAAAGCTGAAAGTGAGAGTGACAAGCACAACACACTAGACGCATCACATCAACCAGAAGACACTGTGTTACTGTTGTAACCATATGTTCGATATTACTATCTTTAGACACTGTGATTTTTTATCATAATAATTGTTTGGTATTACTATTTTTATACACTGTGATACTGTTGTAACAATAATTGTTTGGTATTACTATCTTTAGACACTGTGATGTTGTTATAATAATAATTGTTTTGGTATTACTATCTTTATACACTGTGATACTGTTGTAATTATAATTGTTTGGTATTACTACTCTAGACACTGTGATAGAGTTATAACAATAATTGTTGGTATTACTATCTTTAGAATCTGTAGTACTGTTATAACAATAATTGCTTGGTATTACTACTTTAGTCACTGTGGTGTTGTTATAATAATAATTGTTTGATATTACTATATTTATACTCTGTGATACTGTTGTAATTATAATTGTTTAGTGTTACTACTTTAGACACTGTGATGTTGTTATAATAATAATGATTGTTTGGTATTACTACTTTAGACACTGTGATACAGTTGTAACAATAATTGTTGGTATTACTATCTTTAGAACCTGTGGTACTGGTGTAACAATAATTGTTGGCATTACTATCTTTAGAACCTGTGGTACTTTTATAATAATAATTGTTTGATATTACTATATTTATACTTGTTTAGTGTTGCTACTTTAGACACTGTGATGTTGTTATAATAATAAAGATTGTTTGGTATTACTACTTTAGACACTGTGATACAGTTATAACAATAATTGTTGGCATTACTATCTTTAGAACCTGTGGTACTGTTATAATAATAATTGTTTGATATTACTATATTTATACTTGTTTAG
>NW_013666085.1:415161-427284 GCF_000517525.1 Limulus polyphemus
CATTACTATCTTTAGAACCTGTGGTACTGGTGTAACAATAATTGTTGGCATTACTATCTTTAGAACCTGTGGTACTGTTATAATAATAATTGTTTGATATTACTATATTTATACTTGTTTAGTGTTACTACTTTAGACACTGTGATGTTGTTATAATAATAAAGATTGTTTGGTATTACTACTTTAGCACTGTGATGTTGTTGTAACAATAATTGTTTGGTATCACTATTTTAGACACTGTGATGTTGTTGTAATAATAACTAGCAGAGACCCGCAAAACATTTCCGGCCAAATTAATATCTTTATTGTAACAGTACTTCTTTAAATATAACACTTCTAGCACAATACAAACGAATTGTAATCGTAGACAACGAAATGTGTAAATACACTTGTACATAGGTCGTACTTTATAAAACTTTAACGTATGTTAGGCCTAAGTTCGATGAAGAGATAAATTAACACTTTAACCCGTGTACGTTATTTTTACTTTAGTTTAGTTAGGACTACACTTCACTGTACTTAATGCTATCAATAAATAAACTTATAATGTTACTCTTCGACCTAACGTCAAACCTTTTTAAAAACTTTGATAATTTTTTAATATTCTGTTGTACAAAATGGTTAGTAAAGTATATTTACATTCCCCTTTTGTTGTTACTTCTTGTTTCATACAGCAATTGTAGCGACTTGATCACTGAGATTTGCAGCTCTCTGCCGCAAGTAGACTGTTTGTCGTCGAGTAAATAATACGCATGCGCGGTTTTTCTTGGGGAAACATTTTAACTACGCATGCTTATGCAGCAGGTTTTCGGACAGAAAGCGTAACGGTCGTACATACAAACAAGGAGAAAAATAGTATAGATTGTTTGATATTACTACGTTAGACACTGTGATATTGTTATAATAATAATTATTTGGTATTACTACTTTAGACACTGTGATACTGTTGTAATAATAATTGTCTGGCATTAGTTTCCTTAGACACTGTAGTACTGTTGTAATAATAATTGTTTAGTGTTATTACTTCAGACACTGTGATGTTGTTATAATAATAATTATTTGGTATTACTACTTTAGACACCGTGATACAATTGTAACAATAATTGTTTGGTATTAGTTTCTTTAGACACTGTAGTACTGTTGTAATAATAATTGTTTGATATTACTACTTTAGACACTGTGATAATATTGTTACAGTATATTTGGTATTACTACTTTAGAAACTGTGGTACGGTTGTAACAATAATTGTTCGGTGTTACTATCATTATACACTGTGATATTGTTGTAATAATAACTGTTGGTATTACTATCTTTAGAAACTGTGATACTGTTGTAACAATAATTGTTAGTATAACTACCTTTAGACACTGTGATGTTGTTATAATAATAATTGTTTGGTATTACTACTTTAGACACTGTGATATTGTTGTAACAATAATTGTTGGTATTACTAGCTTTAGAACCTGTGGTACTGTTGTAACAATAATTGTTTGCTATTACTATCTTTAAACACTGTGATGTTGTTGTAACAATAATTGTTTGCTATTACTCTCTTTAAACACTGTGATGCTGTAATACTTGTTTGGTATTACTATCTTTAGACGCTGTGATAATGTTGTTGCAGTATACTTGGTATTACTACTTAAGATACTATGATACTGCTGTAATAATAACTGTTTGGTATTACTATCTTTACACACTGTGATGTTGTTATAATAATAATTGTTTTGTACTACTATCTTTATACACTGTGGTACTGTTGTAACAATGATTGTTTGGTATTACTACTTGAGACTTTACTATATTTGTGTAAGTGCACTTTCCTTTTATTTGTAAATTTAAACAACGTGTTCCTTGTATTATTACATGACGATCCTTGTTTTATTATACTTCTGTTTACAAAGAATACTTGGTTTTTCATGTTTTTTTAATGAAAATACATTAATACATTATTTTCCTTGTCAGTCTTCGCATCTTAATTAACTAGCATGATCAAATATAGGTTTCTACTTTATATAATTATCTTTTCGTGAGTCACTGTTGCTCTTATATTTCTGCTTTCATACAAAGACCACATAAAAGTAACTTTGTGGTTGAATTACCAGTAAACATTGAAGCTTTGAATGTCCTGCATTTTATTCACTGAGTTAGAGGAGAGGGTCAAACTGTATTTATGCTGACACAGCTATTGTTGAGAAATTTGAAATGAAGGAAATATTTCAAATATAATGGGTTCGCTTACTTTATGTCCTGTTTCTTCTCTTTTTTACGGCGGAATACAAATCATTGCAATTTCATAAAATCTTTTTTAGTCATTAATATAACTTATTGAATAAAAAATAGTATTTGTCATGCTTGAATGATGCCAAACAAAGCAGAAATAAAGTACGTCAGCGGATTTCATAAGACAGAAAAAAAAAATTATAATTACAGTTCGGATTACTGATTCCGTTTTTCTATTACAATCTCTTTTAGGGACAGTATTTCTTAACTAACACTTTTTGTTTATATATACTATTGCACGCTTTGTTATTAGACATTGTTATTTTATGTTTAGAATATTTGAATTTAAATGTTTCTACTATATATAAAGGCGAGTGGAGAGCTATGCGCAGACAACCTTTGTATAAAGAAAATTCTAAAACAAAACAAAACAAAAATCCACCCTTTTCTATGTCGTTTTGTGAAAAACGTGATGAAGAAAAACGGATATCATTTTTGGGATACCCGGCAATCTGAGGGTCGCGGGTTCGAATCCCCGTCCCACCAAACATGCTCGCCCTTTCAGCCGTGGGACGTTATAATGTGACGGTCAATCCCATTCGTTGGTAAAAGAGTAGCCCAAGAGTTGGCGGTGGGTGGTGATGACTAGCTGCCTTCCCTCTAGTCTTACAATCCTAAATTCTGCTAAATGCAGAATACACTGAAGATGGGTTAGACACAATACTCATTGTTCATTATGCAATGAAGATGGGTTAGACACAATACTCATTGTTCATTATGCAATTAAGAATGATTAGGCAGTATACTGATTGTTCATTATACAGAACACAATGAAGATGGGTTAGACACAATACTCATTGTTCATTATGCAATTAAGAATGATTAGGCAGTATACTGATTGTTCATTATACAGAACACAATGAAGATGGATTAGACACAATACTCATTGTTCATTTTATAGAACACAATGATGAAGCAGTAGGACACAATTCGCATTGTTCATTATGCAGAACACAATGATGATGGATTAGGACACTTCTCTCCCAGTGCATCATTCACATGATAACTTAAGTAAAATTCGACACTAGCTTTATATCTCAGCTGCAAATGTTAAACTAATAACATACTTTCAGTTAGATTGAATTCATAAGTTTATAAGTTGCTCGTTAATTCTGAACTATATAGTAAGTTTACTTTCAGTCAGAAATTTTTATTAACCTATACAGAACGCAAATAATAATCCATTAAGATTACAAAAAAAATGTATGTGAGAGTGAACTCAGCGTGTGTGGGTGTAGTATGCATTCTAGCCTAGTTTCTAAGCCTTAGGGCATATCTGAACTATAGATGCGTATTTGTTGCTTCAATTTTTCATAATCGTTCTGACGTCAGTACTAATGATATTTATAATTAAATGACCTTTATGAAGAATACTTCTAAGCTAGAAAGAAGATTTAATTGCTTCATGTTACACAACTCTACTGCTCCATGGCCTAGTTCAAAAACAATTTAGGAGCCCCGTGATACGTGATATTTGACTTGTAATTATATACTTACATTCTGTGTACTTCTTTCCAAATGAATGGTTTTTATTTTTCCGGATATTCTGGATGTTTCGAGATCATTTTTGTTTTGTAATATCTCATTTTTAATAAGGAAACCTTCGATTTAACATCGCAAGTATTGCACAGAAAAAAAAAGGATTTCTGCGAAACTCCTGAAAATATTTGCACTTTAGAAAATTAACGTAATTTTCGATATCAATATCTCAGAAATAATTAACTAAAAGTAACATTTTAAAGAAAAAAATATTTAAAAGCGATTATTTTTATAATTAATAGAATGTTATTAGCAGAGTAAATGAAAGTTAACGTTAGAAGTGTCTAAATCCATGGATTGTTGTTAGTTATGTGGATTTATTTTTAATACCATCTTTTCGTGTTTTGTCATTCTTTTTTTTACTAGGATAAGCAGGAATCTTTTATATTTGAAAAATAAAAATATCATAAAATCCATAAAAGAATAACTGATATAAAAGTATTTTAAACATGCAAATGTCGTATTAAATAAAGGTAGAGACTGATTCGGAGGATCAACGTGACGAAGCACTTTGGGTTCAGTAAAAGGAAATATAATCAAGAAATTTCATCACTGACATTGCAACCAAGATAAGAAGCATAGAAAACCAGCTTTATAGGATACTGCTTGAGTGAAACGAAGACTGAATTAGATTGAGTGACTAACCAGAAAAACAAGAGAAAAGTAAAAATATCGGATAGATATGAAAGATAATGAAAATGGCTTAAGTAACATGTAAAAAATATGGCTACTGGAAGATTTTCTAACAGATGTTAGATAATCCAGTAATTCATCTTATCACTGGTTCCATGGCTAGTATTGTTGGAAGATTGGGTAAAAATACACTGGCTTTTCTCTCTAATCTCATAGACGGCATTGTTCATAAAACTGTTGTTATGTAGTCAATGTACTGTTATCGAAGTAAGAATATATATATATATTCAAGGTTTGTTTTTTTTGCCTCACCAGGTTTGTATTGGTTAAAATATGATAATACGTAGCTTAGAAACTTAAAGTCATAAAGTAAAACGTTTCTTTAGGTTGCTTCGATAGAGTAAACTGCGTTTTTCCATTAAAACAGATGAAAAGTCATGCAAGTAGTAAATGTATTTTGAAAATAGTACATGACATCCCAGGAGGGAAGCCTAACTTAGACTACTTGTATACTCCTTTACATGTACTACTAGAACCTAGTCATATCTCGTACAAATTCTGACAAAACTTGTTTATGCTATACCTATGAGAAGTGCTTGCCAAATTTCATATAGAGCACAAAATTAGGTTTAGAACAACGGTTGTACTCCCGTGCAAAGTGAAAAGAGAAGACTTTTTTTTTTATAAAATATTGTATATGACACGTGCTCAATGAATACAAACATGCAAAATCATGTTTGTACTTTTTTACCCCCCATAGTTTTTGTTTTTCTCTTGAGGGGTGTGTGGGTAGGTACGAGCTCGCCATGAAAATATAAAAGCTCTTTAAAAAACACTCTTATTACCAGTTTCAGAACATCATTCTGCGGCTTTTTATGACGAAACCTTATAATATGTCCGATAAACAAAGTATAATATTTATGGTTACAACGTTTCACCTGGTTAACCTGGCATTATCAAGTATATCAACTACAAAGAGTGAGCTCCTGATCTAGATAATACGAAAAACAAGCGGATGGATACATTGGTTTTTGATTGGTTGAGTTCAACAAAAACTGTAGAACAATAAAAAAAAAACGATATTGCATTTGGTAAATTGATGTTATTTTTCTATACACGAAGAAACCTAGTCATAAAATCAAGTGGAAATAAGCCGAATTAATACATAAAACTGGAAGTTATGTAAAAAATGAAGAAACACTGTGAAAGATTCGTTAATCCAAAGGTTGCCAGACTTCAAAGACCAGTGAAGGTCAATTTAGGCTGAACCTCCTCTCTGACGTCATGTGGCTAATATACTTCAAACTTCCATTATAATTAAACAGTACATGTGTTTCTCTCTTATACAGAAAAGAACACGTGTTGTAAATAAACAGTATATATATGTGTTTCTCTCTTATACAGAAGAGGACACGTGTTGTAAATAAACAGTATATGTGTTTCTCTCTTATACAGAATAGGACACGTGTTATAAATAAACAGTATATGTGTTTCTCTCTTATACAGAATAGGACACGTGTTATAAATAAACAGTATGTGTTTCTCTCTCTTATACAGAATAGGACACGTGTTATAAATAAACAGTATGTGTTTCTTTCTCTTATACAGAATAGGACACGTGTTATAAATAAACAATATATGTGTTTTTCTCTTTTATACAGAATAGGACACGTGTTATAAATAAACAGTATGTGTTTCTCTCTTATACAGAATAGGACACGTGTTATAAATAAACAGTATGTGTTTCTCTCTCTTATACAGAATAGGACACGTGTTATAAATAAACAATATATGTGTTTTTCTCTTTTATACAGAATAGGACACGTGGAAACTGTATACAAATCAGTTTAATGTTATTCCGAAATAGCGGTTCAAAACGTTATTTCCTCGAAAGAAGGTCGAAGGTCCGCTGGAGGGGTCACACCTGTTTTTAACTACTCGCTCCACAATACAGTAGCGTGTTATCAGTCTGTCAGTTAGTAAATACTAAAATGACAACACATAAGGGACCCTTAACGTTGAAATTTGTACTGTAGCGGCGTCAGTAAAACATGCGCATGCCACGAATCACGAAAAGGCCACAACACAGCATGACATATGAACTTCAAAAGCAAGAAATATAAATATTTGTTACTGTTAATTTCGGTTTTATGTATGTTTGAAACAGAACTCTACGAAAGTACATATAGTATTAATATTTTACCGGATATTCTATAGTATTATTATTTTACCGGATATTCTATATTATTAATATTTTACCTGATATTCTATATTCACTGCTCTTCGAATGTTATTATTCTTAAAATCGTTGAGAAAATCTACAATAAAACAGTTTCAAATATTTTACATTGTGACGTATGCGTTCGAAACGTAATTCTACGATATTTTAGGTGTTTTCGATAGGTTAACACAGTTTGATGGTCAATATATAGTGGATATAGCATAGACAGCTCATTGTGAAGCTTTGTGCTTTACAATATCAACAATAATACGATTATTTGCACAAATTGGTAAGGAAACACAAATAAACTAAATAAATTCTGCTCGAGTTTAATAAGGAAAAAGTTTCACATATTAAGATTATCTATGGTTTATAAAGTCACGACATATTTAATGGTAAATGGTAAACTACGCATATACAAAAGTATAAGCACGGCAGCCCAATCTCCAGAGTCAAAGTCAAATACTTATAAAACATTACTACTTCCAGTTTCGAAGCGAATGAATGAAATAAGATGATTGTTATCTCACAAAATGTTAAAGTTATATATTCTGTGACTTTCTTGTTTACAGACAGGACAAGATTATGTGATTAAAAAAACAATATTTTTTTAGTAAATTACACGAAACTAGAAGAAGACGTGATTAGATTTTACACCCAATACAGTTTGACTAAATAAAAGCAGTAAAAAGTAAAAATTACTATTATGGAATGTCGCCATTTTTACATGTAAAAACACTGATTTTTTTTAGAGTAAGTCTAAAAACGTTAAATTTCTGAAACACGTTTCTTTGAAACTTGTAGAAGATGATTTTAATAGTAGAACGGTATTGGGACCTATTGAATCCTTACGTTTCTTGAATCGAAATAATATTGAAATTTTTAAAGCCCAGTCTCTCAGAATTAAAAGATAAATTATTTGAATCTTGAAACATTAAAACTTTATAACATTGAATATAATGGACGGACACAAGGAATAAAAACCTCTTTGTCGACGAAGTTTATGACAGAATGATTATTAAATACGATTTACACACTACTGAACGATCGTAATCAGTTAAAAGCAACTATAGTTGGGTCTTTCCATTCAATTAATCAATAATACAATGCAGGAAACGAAGATAGCTTCCCTTCTAGGAGATTGGGATGTGTGGGAAAAACCTTTGGAAATGAAGACCTTGAGAAGAATGCGTTTTCTTCATGTAATGTATACTGCAAATGAAAAACAATATAATGCCGGTTATGGGGGTACCCGTTTCAGAACGAACTCGTTCATCATCGCCATCTTAAGCTCTTGCTTTGAATATGGCATTACTTACTTGTCAAGCTAGAATTTGAGATGATAAAATAATGCAGATCAAAATTTCCCTGCCTAACTGCAACGTTCTAAGTCTTAACGGCTAGTTTCGCAAATTGAAAACAGGGATTTGGAGCTCGTAATATAAAAAAAGTAAAGAAACATATTTTACTTTACATGCCTTTTTTTTTTGCTTAATTTTCCTTAATACTTGCTGAAATAGCTCTGTTATTGTTGGGGAATTTAGTAAATAATATATTCACATTTCTACCTTACTCTGAATATTAACATATCAAAGAAAGAGAAAGAATTTATTTCGTCGAAAAGGAGAAATATTCGATTTTGTTCGCAATGAAATAATCTCTCCAACAGCCTTCACCTTTTACTTCAAATATATGAAGCCAGATACAGCTATGATTGATATTGGAGCTTCTATTAAGTATATAGCTCATGAAATACAAGGAATAGCCTAGATCGTAAAGAATCGTCCGCCTGGAGATTAGTGGAAAGTTTAGTTTACGAAATTAAAGCGCTAAAATCTGAGGACAGATTGCTGGTAAACTGACTATTCAGTAACTTAAGAAAACTAAAGAATCTCTGTAAAGTTTTATGTTTAGTTCATCATATAATCATTAATTATGAAAGAAGGTGTATTATTTTATATTATAATATCCATTTATTTTTGATAACTTTGAACATAAATAAATATTTGTGAAAACTAATCCCACAATCAACTAAACTATTTAAGATTATTGATAAGTGACCTTAGGCTTAGGATAAAGCAGGCATCACATTCATGTCTGCTATATTTTGTATCATAATAACATTTTGAATGTGTTTCTAGGTATGAATATCTGTTTCTATGCAATATCCTTACGTGTTAGGGTTAATACCGGGTAATAGTATAACTATTAAACAGATGAATAATCTACGTGTTAGGGTTAATACCGGTTATTAGTATACACTGTTAAACAGTTGAATAATCTACGTGTTAGGGTTAATACCCGGTAATAGTATACACTGTTAAACAGTTGAATAATCAAGAATAACATAAAAGTTATTATTATGTTGATTAAGAAAACAATATTATGAGTAACACAAGTCAGGTAAACTGGAAAGTTTCATGAAATTCGAATGAATTTTTCATATTGTAAAGGGTAGATACTGAATTAAATGCACTCTAGTGCTAATAAAAACAAAAACTTTGTTACAAATGTTTCATGAAAACATAAATTGTGCTTTTAAGTTTTGTTGTGTTAACTTTTAGATACGTGTTGCACGCTTTTGAAATGAATCAAAACACAGGCAGAAACAGGCAGCGTTAAGATGATGATGTTGATAATTCTTGGTATGACTATTTTCTTTAATTGAACTCTGTTTCACTCTTCAAACGCTTATTGTTGGTTTTTATAACTCGCCTATGAAATTTCCCTTGTTTTAGTACGTTTTTCAAATGAAAAGTCCATTTTTAAAAATTATAAAAATGACAAAAATATAAATTTAAGAGAAACGACTATAATCTATCATACATTAAACTTATGGCACACGACTCTGATTTATCTTGCATTACATTTAAGGCACACGACTCTGATTTACCATACATTACATTCTGTTTAGAGGAAGGGTTGGTAGGTGAACTAAATCAGCCGTAACTGGATATTCTTTTTAGTTAAACTACTTTAAGAATTATTATTTGAACTTTAAGTTAGAGACTTATGAACTGGGTGAAATGGGTGAGTTATTGTAGGCCGGGCATGGACTAATAGCTAGTGGGGCGAAAAGTCCAAGGTTAGCGACATGATACGGTTGAACACATATTTCATTTTCAACTTTGGACGCATTATAAGAGAGACGAAGAATCCCGTAATTCGGCTCAAAGCCCTTGGGCTTGTTTTTTTCTTCTTTCCTCTTGGTCAGTACTTCAAAATGTAGGACGACTAGATCTGAACTATAGGCGTCTATATCCTGGTCGTATAGCCCACGTGTGACCAAAAATACCAATATCAATACGACTGATTGATAGCAAATGTTGGGAATCTTTTAATTATTGGGGAAACTCTAGCTGTATCTAATGAAAAGGGTTACAATTAGATTTGCCTGGATCCCTTTGTCAGATCATAAATTATGTCTGTTAGCTATTGTACGTAACTCTCACTGATATTTCAGGCTTTTGGATGATCGGAAAAAGATACTCATGATACGAAATATAAACTCTCACACACACATATATATAAGATATAAGTAACTACAGGTACTTAAGTTAAATAAATACCTTCCATTTTGTCCTTAGCGGTAGCTTCCACAGGCGACTTTTCTAAACCATTTTCTAATCAATTGGAAATATATATAAACATACACATCAGGTTTAGTGAAAGGAAATATTTAACATTAAAAGGGTTTTGACATAAAAAATATTTACGTTGTCACAATGAAATGCATTTTAATCGGACGGCTTTGTTGAAGTTATTTCAGTGGAACAGACATAAACTGCCTGAATTCCCTTTATGTGTGAGTCTTATGATTTCAATAATAGATTGATAAGAGGCTGGCATTTAAAAGAAGCTTATAACAATCATCTTTGTCGTATTTCATGCTACTTGACTGATCTTAGCAAATCATACCTATGCAACCTGCAACTGTTATATTCCCCCCCCCCCGTAGCACAGCGGTACGTCTGCGGACTTACAATGCTAGAAGCCGGGTTTCGATACCCGTGGTGGGCAGAGCACAGATAGCCCATTGTGTTGCTTTGTGCCTAACTTTAAACAAAACAAAATTTTTGAGATGATGTTAGTAACGGTGAGTTTTGTTCCGCTGCTATTTTTTATTTGGAAGTTCGGAATATGATGTGTAACAGATATAGAATCTTAATTTATTCACAAAGACTAAAATGATAATTAAGGGTTAATCGAATTTAGCCAACAAGTCTGACTTTGGCAAAAAATAGCATGAGATCTATAGAACTTCGTGAATTGATTAATTTCACGTAAGTATCCAAATCTTTGGTCAAAAAGACCATTCCTAATGAGAAAGATACCCATGAATGTCGATGATAATAGCTATTTAGTCACCTAACTCATTTTAAAGTGCTATCTAGATGTAAAGATGTTTTATTTGATATAAGCTGAAATACCCGTCAACCGACAAGAATGTTTAAACTTAATTAAAACAATGTAGGTTTAACAGTAATCATATTTTTCAAAGTAATACTTTGAACATAAAATGTGTCTCAAAATTTTATAATTATGACAAATAGTTTTCATAAACATTTCCAGTTTGTTTTTCATCTACCAACAAATAAAGATTTTGAGGTGATCCCACCCTTGAACACTCTACATGTCATTAACCATGAGAAGAGCATGGTTATTTCAGAAACATTCCAACAACTTTCATACATCGACCTGGAATCCCTTTAGAGTATTCAACATTGTCTAAATCTTCAACCTGCCAAGGTTAATTGAGATTGACTCAATAGGCTGGGAGTAATTAACCAACAGACTTTATAAAATAGAAATAGGGTTAAGTTCAATTTTGAGAGAATTAGGACATTCTCCATACTTCATAGTGTCTACATACAAATTTTGATTGAGATTGGCCCAATAGGCTCGGAGGAGTTAGGGTCCAAACAAACATTACATATATAGATAAAATGTAAAATATCGGCAACTAAAAAACTCTACTTAAATTAAAAATGTCAAAAAAAGCATATTTTTCTTTTACCCTAATTTCTAGAAAAAACGAAGATTATTTTTCAACAAATATTATGATCTACTCATCTGATATATTTAAAATTTCCGGACTTATAAACTCTTCGTATTTGTATACATCATAAACAGAAATAATTACATTAATTCTATTTTTTTGTTGTTGTTTTGTTTCGAAAATCTGCACTCATGATGGTGTAATTAGTTAGTCTCATACAAGTTTTGAAATTAGGAATTTCAGCATAAACTTTCATGGCTATAATGCTTAGACAAGTTGTGTTATAATCTAAATAAATAAATCTGCTTTATTGATGAGCATGGGAAGGTACTTATGCATGGCCAGGTGGTTAGGGTGCTCGACTAGCACTCTGCGTGTCGCGGGGTCGAGTCCTTGTAACACCAAATATGCTCACCCTTTCAGCCGTGGGAGCGTTATAATGTGACG
>NW_013666085.1:428181-438410 GCF_000517525.1 Limulus polyphemus
TAGCTGCCTTCCCTCTAGTCTTACACTGCTAAATTAGGGACAGCTAGCGCAGATAACCCTCGTATAGCTTTGCGCGAAATCTATAATAAAAAGACAAACAACATACTTTTGAGAAACATATAACACAAACAGTCTTCAAAGAGCAGTAATGAGAAAACCACCTGCACTAGTATTCATTCTTTCTATAGCTTTCCCAAAGATGTCCAGAGTGGCCCAAATTCGGATCTGCTGAATATAACAAGTGTCTACCCACACCTTGTATATACTACTCGAAAACGACCAATCAAAGTGCAGAAGGATACGAAGACACTGCTCGAGGTTGTTCGAAACGTCAGCTGAGAGGTAGAGTTTGAGAGTATGGTCCTTGTTTCGCAAAGAACACTTTCCACTTTGTTTACATCAAACAACACAAGAGCGTAAATTAGATTAGTATATATACTCCCTGAAGCAATTTGTAGTCTGAGAATTTGTTCCGAGTCAAAGTACTTTTATTGATTTCTGGGTGTGACAAGGCAATACTCAATTCCTGAAACAAAAGGCTGTACCCTAATCAGGCGGACTTTCCGACATTTCTAGTTTACTTTGCCTCTTGCTCATACGAGGTTTTAAAGTGTTTAAGATTTCAGAGGAGGTAAACTCTTCGGGAGGTAACAAGTCATCCAATAACTGAAAAAAAGGGAAAACAGAAAATGTTGTGAGGGATGTAAAAAACAAACGTGTTATTTTGAGCAAAATCATCTTTTAAAGCTTTGCCTAAATAATACTTCTCTGTGTCAAATTAAACATCAAGAGTATAAATAAAAAAGATAACAACAATCAGTACAATAATGAATAGCGTTCAATTAAGGAAATTTTTTCTTCTTAAAATCGAGAAATATATCTTAGCTAGCAACAGTAATATTTCATACAAAGTTTTATTTATCGTATTTCAGGAGCGCCTGCTCTCTTTCAAACTGGATTACGTAACATACCGTAAACACGATTAAAGCTTGTTCTTCTTGATCAAGAAACCAAATGTTTGTTTTGTAACATTTGTTACTTTAGTGAACTGGCCTTCTATCAAGGGAATATTTCTGTAAATTCCATGAACCTAGGGATGAAAGCAAAGATGAATATGTATTGATATGTTAACCACACTAATTGATATGTTAACCACACTAATTGATATGTTAACCACACTACTAATGTCATCTCCAGTACCCTAGTTATTTATATTTAACACCAATTATTTATTACTATTATTTTATGAATTATTTTTACCAGGGCTCATCAGGATGGCTGGGACACGATAAACATAGTTTTGGTCGAGTTGCTATTTATATAATGAACTTCATGAACAACAGTTATAATATGAGTTAAACTAAGTAATTGAATTGCAATTATTATCACCTTGTTTTGTGCTAAAAGAACCCCAGCATTTTTCGTCAACTTATTGATGGACTGGAATATCATCTTTATTGTTCAACTGCCATTCTTTGCTGTTTATTCGTTACGTTTCTACAAAAATAACACTGTTTAAAAAAATATACGACTACACACTAATTTATTTATTATGACACTAAAACGTACGTGCAGTTTACTAGCCAAATGATTTTCAAAATTATACACTTTGTCAAATAGGGATGACATTTCCAGTTTAACAACACATGCTAGAAACAAATAGTTAAAGTAACTCCTTTTCTTTTCAAGTTTGTTTGATTCCTAAAACAAAAATGGTCTTTGAATCCCTTTAACCATCTCAAATAAGTTATTGACACTTTTATTATATTTAATAAATCTGAACCTGGTTTAACTGTACATACAATAATAACAGCTTTAGAGTAAAACATTAGGATGAAGCATAAACCTGTGTTTCAAGAAACTCTGTTCATAATATTTACAGGTCTCTATTTTACTTTGTTAGTTCCATACTAATATTGTGGAATAGAGATTTGATATCAAGGATATAAAATCAGAAGGTTTTACATAAAGAACTCGATAACAATAATATTTTATTCGTTTATTTATTGAAATATTAAATAACACTGTATATGTTTACATGTTTACATGAATTAGTAGATTTCATTTTTCCATGTTCTTAAACAATTTATATCACTAGCAGTATAATAAACAAGTTTTGGAAAACTTGTAGAAGCTACTTTATTGACCTTATTCACAAGTAAGACTTTCACGTACAAGAAAACTGTTTAAAACGTCTAATATCGTTTATCAATTGACATGCCCATGTTGAAAAAAAATATATTTTAGTTCAGTTACTAGGTGTCTCCAGACTCGTGTTAAAGAAACGGCAAATATTAAGACCAGTTGCATTATAACATACTTTAGATGCACGTGACCTTGTCCACTATTAAAGTCCGAGGTAAAGCCATTGATGAACTCATTCTTGATTGGAAAATAGAAACATTTTAATCAAACAAGAGTATCATTGTTTCTGAAGCAACTAAAAGTAGCGATTTTCGTGAATTAATTAGAATTTTAAAATCCCCTGATAACAGTAAAACGAGTATTCAATGTTTCAGTTATTGAAAAATAGTGGAATAAGTAATCAAGAAGAATTGGAAATTTTATAATTAGATTGACATAAACCATTAATTTGGACTAGATTTACATCAACCATTAATTTGGACTAGATTTACATCAACCATTAATTTGGACTAGATTGAAATTAACCATTAATTAGGACTAGATTGATATCAATCATTAATTTGGACTAGATTAACATCAACCGTTAATTTGGACTAGACTGACATCAACCATTAATTTGAACTAGATTGACATCAACCATTAATTTGGACTAGATTTACATCAACCATTAATTTGGACTAGATTGAAATTAACCATTAATTAGGACAAGATTGATATCAACCATTAATTTGGACTAGACTGACATCAACCATTAATTTGGACTAGATGGAAATTAACCATTAATTTGGACTAGATTGAAATTAACCATTAATTAGGACAAGATTGATATCAACCATTAATTTGGACTAGACTGACATCAACCATTAATTTGGACTAGATGGAAATTAACCATTAATTAGGACTAGATTGATATCAACCATTAATTTGGACTAGATTGACATCAACCGTTAATTTGGACTAGACTGACATCAACCATTAATTTGAACTAGATTGACATCAACCATTAATTTGAACTAGACTAACATAAAATATTAATTTGAACTAGATTTATATCAACCATTAATTTGGACTAGATTGATATCAACCATTAATTTGGACTAAATTGACATCAACCATTAATTTGGACTAGATTGACATCAACCATTAATTGGAACTAGATTGACATTAACCATTAATTTGAACTAGATTGACATCAACCATTAATATGGAGTTTACGTTTAGTGAAGTCACATGCTACATCAGGGATCAACTGGGACGTTGAAAATTTATAAAGATTATAGTAAAATGAGATTTACACCTGAAATTCATATTTTATGATGTCATTAAAACGAGTGACATATGCACTTAAATGAGTTTTTTTTTTTATTAGAACAAAGACACATTCGGTTATTTGCTGTGTCTATCTCCGGGAATCAAACCTGGATTTTAGCTTTGCAAGTCGGTAGGCTTTCCACTGTCCTACTGGGAGGACCGATGAGATGGAAATTAGCATAAAGTAATTCATTCAAACCTGTACGATCAAACGAACATCCTATTATCGAAAAAAAATATTTAAAAGCATCAGAAAAGTTCAAACAAACCAGTGAAAAGTTTACATCAAACAAATGGAAATTTGAGAAGTTATTTTAAACATTAAAGTAAATAATGTGAAATCAAACTCATGGAAAGTAATTCAAACGAGGGAACTCAAATATCAAGAGGGATTCTAGAGATTGGTTTTCAATCTAGATGACGTTAATGATCAACTGGAAATCTAATTTTTTAGGTCCAAACTCTAAAATATACCACTGAGAATAATTCAGTTTCTGGGATTCGAGAAACCAATAATAAAGATGAATCCAGTATTTAAACGAAATGAAATTAATAATCAAGAAAATAAAGTGTTTTATGGATCTTCAGCTGAATAAATTCAACGATCAGAAGAATTCAGTTTGTCGGATTCGTGCTAAATCTAATCAACGATTGAAAAAAGTCATTTTCTTGTGGATTCAAGCTACGTTAAAATGATTTCTCGAAAATAATCTAACTTGTGGAGATTCCACCAAGACAAGTCAACGATCGTGAATAATGTAATTTCGGTTGAGGCAATTAAGTCAATGAAATAAACATCAAACAAAAATCATGTTTCTAATGGGTTTGATAATCCACTTCATTATTCCACGAGAATCTAAGTGTACACCGTTTGCCAAGGAATTCAATCGAACTCCTAAAAGTATGTTGGAAACTCCATTAAAGTGTCTTTCATTGCGGAAAGTAGAATTTGGTCAAATACATTCCATCGCCCGATAACTTGTGATCATTGAGCCGCTATCTACTTGTCAAGCGATATCGAATCAGTGTATGTATAATTTGGTCATCTGATGATCATGTAAATGATGATCTTTCTTAGACTGAACAGGAACTGAATTAACAACGGACCAAGTATCTGGTGAATTATTCACGGATCAAGCAGAATTTTAGCAAGTTAACAGGTTTATGTAATAATATGATAATTCTTGAATTGCAAATTTAACACCTTGCTTATAGATAATAATCAACTATACCCTAGCTTTTAGTGCCTTGAGAGCATTATTAATTTAAACAAGCTAAACGGCTTTCACTCCATACATGCTAGTGAACAAACGCTGCTATCTAACACTAATGAAGCAGCCGTTAATGAGCAGTAAATTTAACATCTGCAAACTGAAATAATGTGGCAGAAGCTCGGTTAGTCTAATGTAACCCTACGTTCTTTCATCCTCATTCCTGTAAAAACCGTAGTTTCTTTCATCCTCATCCCTGTAAAAACCCTATTTTCTATAAGCCTAATCCCTGAAAAACCCTAGTTTCTTTCATCCTCATTCCTGTAAAAACCCTAGTTTCTTTCATCCTCATTCCTGTACAAACTCTAGTTTCTTTCATTCTCATTCCTGTAAAAACCGTAGTTTCTTTCATCCTCATTCCTGTAAAAACTGTAGTTTCTTTCATCCTCATTCCTGTACAAACTCTAGTTTTTTTCATTCTCATTCCTGTAAAAACCCTAGTTTCTTTAATCCTCATCCCTGAAAAACCGTAATTTCTTTCATCCTCATCCCTGTAAAAACTGTAGCACACGTTGCTACAATTAAAATGTTTCTGATGACCTGATTCTTTATTAACGTTATCATGGAAGAAAGTAGTGTGTACAATTCTAACTTAAAACACCTGTGTTGTTTTCTGATTCATCAATAGCACCCCTAAAAAAAAAAAATTTACCACACATGTTATAGTCCAAACAATCTGTGGTTGTTCTATTTTTCATTCCAGTTAAATACACACTGGACTAGTTTGACACATCTGTAGTTACTCAGTTAAGTACATACCACACACGCTGGACTATTTCGAAACATATGTAGTTGTTCTACTCTTTATCAGTTAAGTACATACTGGACTGGTTCGAAACGTCTGTGGTTGTTCTATTATTCATCAGTTAAATACATAAAACACGCACTGGACTAGTTTGCGACATCCGTGGTTGCTGTATTCTATATCAGTTAAGAACGTAAAACACACACTGGACTATTTTGAAACTTCTGTCATTGCTATATTCTTCATCAGTTAAGTACATACCACATATGCTGGACTAGTGTGAAACATATGTGGTTGTTCTATTATTCATACCAGTTAAGTACATAAAACACACTCTGGACTAGTGTGAAACGTCTGTGGTTGCTATATTTTATATCAGTTATGTACATAAAACACACTCTGGACTAGTGTGAAACGTCTGTGGTTGCTATATTCTATATCAGTTAAGTACATAAAACACACACTGGACTAGTTTGAAACTTCTGTGATTGCTACATTATTTATCAGTTAAGTACATACCACACATGCTGGACTAGTTTGAAACATATGTGGTTGTTCTATTCTTCATATGAGTTAAGTACATACCACATATGCTGGGCTAGTTTGAAACATATGTAATTGTTTTATTCTTCATACCAGTTAAGTACATAACACGAATTACCACTCCTATAAACGTATCACAAGTTGAAAAGATCAGGCCCTTTTCTGTCTCCTTCATCCTCCAATACAAGCAAATAATCTAACAAACACACGCGAGTTTGACGCATTTGTTGTTCCTCATTTCGGACATCTTAAAACAAATAAAACGTAGGTCATGCTCTACTGGTTTGAATGACCAGCGGTCATTTTATTCTTCATCCTTGGAACACGCTAAGAACATACCTGACGATAGGCTGTAGTTTGGATTGTTTTCTTTATCATTTTTGACTCTCGTATAGTGTGGATGAGCGTAAAAATAACTTTAAGTTTTCGTGTGGCCTGAAGATCAATTTACTCTATAGCTCAATTATTGCTATAAAAAGTTCGATAAAATTTCTGTAAATTCGTATTTTTTTACTATTCCAATATATATTTTTTAATATTAAAATATTTGTTTAATAGACAGAAAAGGTGTTTTTGCTTTGAACATGGCCACTTTAATAATAATAAAAACAATGTCGCAATAATTATCTATTAATTTATTTATTCTTATATATATAATTTGTTGTGGTGTTCAAAGGATTAGATAAGTTTAGGCTAAAGTTAAGAATGATTATCTGAAGTACTTTTAAATTAATGAATATTAGATTCTATAATTTTACCACTACTTTCTGTAGTTGGACGGAGGTTATGTTTTCACCCACTGTATTTGTTTATCTGCGTTTGTCAGCAAGGTTTCTCAAAAACAGCTGAATTGATTTGGACGAAAGTTGATATGCATTTTGAATGTGACCCAAATCAGAAGTGATTAGGTTTTGGAGTGTCAAGGTCAAATGTCAAGGTCATAAAAATCAATAAAAAATCCCTATCTGTTAACATAGGGACTGATTTTTCACACACTTTTTGTGCTCTTTAATTCAGTCATAAAAATTATCAGGTTTTAGTGAAACAGTATGTCTGTTGTCAACATATTTAGCTCAACTAACATTTCCATAACTGATACTTGGAGATCAAAAGTGAATATTCTGCTCTAAATTTCTCAAAGGTAAATCAGCATGCACGTGTTAGAAACCCTCGTAGCTTTCTAGTACATTAATAAAGCGCCCCCAGTGGCACAGCGGTATGTCTGCGGACTTACAACGCTAGAAACCGGGTTTCGATACCCGTGGTGGGCAGAGCACACATAGCCTATTGTGTAGCTTTGTGCTTAACTTCAAACAAACAAACAAACATTAATAAAGAATCTTTTGTTGAGACAAAACAATCAATGTTTTCTTTCTCCAACAGTTTATTTATTACTGAGCAGAACATTAGAAGCTGTTAATATGCACATTAAGGATATAACTTAGTTACACATGATAAATATTTGTGAGTTTAGGGTAAGGTTTTGATAATAGTATCTTTCTTGTTGAATTATCCTTAAACTGTGTAAGCCTGTCACTAATTTTTTTGAAGTATTTTAAAACTATTTACGTGTATTTAAGTTATCTATACCCGTGTTCGAAACGTTTGTTTTTTTACGACAAGTATTTCAAGATATTCGATTGTTTTACAGCAGTCTCAATTCAAGTCGTGTAAAATTTGATGGATTATGGTTTCTGCAGTATGCAAATAAAATAATCCGTAAAAACAATATCAGATTTTAGTCAAAGCATCTATCTATCTACTTAGAAATCTCAAAATTAAAAGTAAAATAACTTATTCTAATGATATGCTTACTATTAAAACTGATATTAATTAGTCCAATGACAAAGAAAAATATCTGCTCAGATAACACATCAGGAGTTTACCTCTAAAAATCATTGTAAATATCAAAGAATAATATATTCT
Source organism: Limulus polyphemus (assembly GCF_000517525.1). Taxonomy (NCBI): domain Eukaryota; kingdom Metazoa; phylum Arthropoda; class Merostomata; order Xiphosura; family Limulidae; genus Limulus; species Limulus polyphemus. Next base: position 436,123 of record NW_013666085.1, read on the forward strand.
TAAACTGAAAAATTAAATTTTTATTAAATTTTAATATAATTTTAATCATGTTTGTAGAAAAATATATTTTCTTATTTACTGACATTAGGAATACCTTACTCTCTCTCAAAAGAATATCGATTTGCAACTTATGGAACGAGAAATGTAAATGACTAAGGAAACTTCTAAACCAGCTCTGATCATGTTTTGTTGTTAATCTGTTAACTCTTGGGAAAGACGTACGTTCTTCAAGTTGTGAAAAGTCACGATCATATATTTGATGTTGGGCGTCTACTTTATAACATTAACCTAAAAAAAAACAATAATCAGATTTCCAGCAAGTCTCACTGTAATCAAGTTTATTATTTTGTTCCTCTAGAGAGTTGATAACCTGTAATTGGATGAGAACCATCCATTTCCTCAGTGAAATGACAGGAATCTCCTTTCTCTATGTACACTGTGAGAAAAAACAAACCTGTCACCACGAAATGGACGGTATACTTTGATTTTTCATATGTACTACGAACAGTCACCACGTTGTAGAAATCCATCAGTACACGTCAAGACATTCAATAGAAATCAATTGATGCATTAATGGTATCAACAACTACAACCTGTAGCTAAATGTACATGAATCAGTTCCCAATGATTGCTTAGCTCTGCCATTACGACATATGGTATATAATACTCAATAAAACATTTTAGGAAATTAAATAAATATCTTAGTCTTTGAAAACATTTTAAAAGAAAAGGAACGTTTTTTGTTTTTTTCTGTGAGAATGTTTCAAAGTATGTGCCAAATAATGACAAAATATAAACAAAACAGAGTCATATAACAGTAATTTAGTATATACTAACTTTATAACATTTAAATAGTTTATTGAAACATTTCCCATGCTGATGCTGTCATAGAATCTAAATATTATACATCCGTATTACTTGTAGAGCTTACCAGTTACAAGCATTTCGCATCAAATTTGCTGTATATTTTGTCGTATCAAATGTTTTTGAGATAGATATAGATTAATTTGGTTGTGGTTAAATAAGCTTACATAAAGTATTAGTAATCTGACGATCTGACGAAGTTCTAATGTTAGGACTTAAGATAATATAGTTAAACCAATGAAATTTTAGAACTATTAACTACAGTTTTGTTTTAATCCTAAGAAATAAGAGCGAAATAGTGAAGCAGAGAAAAAGCCAGAACAACTAGTTTTTTTTTTGTTTCACAAAATACTTAAGGAATAAGTATTGATCAAAATAGAGGTCGCTTCCAAATGCGAAATATTTGTAATTGGCCAATGAAATAACTTGTCCATGCGGATACTCTCGTTATTTTAGCTAAAACAATAAGATTTATACAGATTGTCTTGGTTGACTAATATACCTTGGTTTTTCCAATTTCATTAAGTGCAATGAATATCCACATCCTGGAAATTCTAAATCCCCGATCTGAACACAACTTTATGATATGGGTGCATGAACATGTTATGTATCGTAAAGGGCTATTATGAACCTTTCCCAAAAGCAACTAGTTTACGGCGCCTTCACACTGCCTACGAAACACCAAACATTTTCAACAGCGTTATTCTGATACATCCCGTCCCACGGTGATTTTATATTGGCTGTGGTTTTCACGTGACTTGCTAATTTCCATATTCAAAATCGATTTAATATACCGTACTCAACCCTCTTTATCTTAATTGGTACTCTATTTATTAAATATTCTATATCGCCACTACCACATCTATCGGATTACAGAGGTTTATGAAGTAGCAGATTATCTAGGTGTTACCAAGTTGATAAAGTATACGGATTAGCAGATAATCTAGATATTGTAGTTACCAGGTTAAGGAGGATATGCTCTTGCAAATACCCTCGATAATCTAACTTCAGTTAATGAGGTTTAACGCTAGAACGTACTCTGCCTATGAATTAAGCCTTATACAATAGGAGGTTGATCTACAGTTTATAATTACCAGCAATAAGAGCAGATGCATGACTTGTTTTTAGTTGTAAGGCCATTGTGGTTTATACTTAAGCTGTAACTGTAGTTGTTCTTGCTATATTTTAAAATAAACATAAAATGAAAAGGCCATTGTGATTTATAGTATAGCTGTAACTGTAGTTGTTCTTGCTATATTTTAAAATAAACATGAAATGAAAAGGTCATTGTGATTTATAGTATAGCTGTAACTGTAGTTGTTCTTGCTATATTTTAAAATAAACATGAAATGAAAAGGCCATTGTGATTTATAGTATAGCTGTAACTGTAGTTGTTCTTGCTATATTTTGAAATAAACATGAAA
>NW_013666085.1:439410-449367 GCF_000517525.1 Limulus polyphemus
AACTGTAGTTGTTCTTGCTACATTTTAAAATTAAAATGAAACTAAAATTCAACAAACTTCCACATACAAGATTAAAAACTTAGAAAGAAGTAAGAAGGTCAGAATTTTTCAGGAAAAGGTGTCAAGCGACCTCACAATGGAAATGTATATATCAAATCGTGTGGGTGTTTGTGGGTGTTTACCGCAATTATTGTAGCTCTCACACTAAATTTTAAAGTATTTTTATTTATTTCTTATCCGTTGTACAAAAAGAGGCCTGAAATAAAACAAGATTAATTTGAAATTATTTTCTCGGAAACTTTCGATAATTTCAGAACTTGACCTAAGCTTTTGTATTTAGGCATTAGGTAAACTACAATTTACAAATTGTTTTATAACATAAACCCTAAAATGTCGTGCATTAGGTAATAAAAAATTGAGAAAGGAAGAAACAGTCATAACTAACCGAAGATTAATCATTAAGTAATAAATATTGATCATAAAAAGCTTTACCTAAAATGCAAACATTTAAATGATTCGTGACATAATTATATTTGACCTGGTCTGTTAATGACGTAGATGCCCTCGACAAACGTAAATTATTATACGAAGCTATAATTAAATATCGAATATTTTATTTAAAAGTGCTAGATGAGCATGTAATCTTAAAGAAACCATGTCTAGGCTACAAAAACAGGCTTAAATTGTTTTATTTCATCAAGTTGTTTTGCATTAGGAACAGTTCCATATGAACTGACAAAGACTCTCCAGTGTTAGCAACAAAACAGGTTCTTGGTTTGGAGAGTGGCTTAGAATGTTAACAAAGCATAGCCAAACGGACCTAACGAAATAAACTAGATACAGAACCATGTTATGTTAATCTTCTACAACATCAGAAACTTCAAATCCATTTTTTGGATCTCATGGTTATCTAATAAGATGATCAATGTTTCAGTTTAAAATTCTGTACTTTGTTCTAGGTCGTTTACATCTGATACTGCTTTGTTAGAAGTGTGCTTTCATTGTACTTCGTATGCCCTTCAACTTTATTAACATAACATTATATTTAGGGACAACATGGGACCTATAAATTCACCTAGGTTGTCCCATCCTCTAAATTACAACTATTAACTATTAAATAAATAAAATCTTATAGCCAACTCTTATCATTCATATAGTTATCAAGCTTTCTCTTAAACTCACTTAAACTTACAGCCTCCACAACATCTAAAGTCAACCCGTTCCAAAAGCCAACCACTCTGTTAGAAAAATGAAACTGTCTTAATTGGTTTTATTCATAGGAATTGACTCATACTAATATATATAACTAATTGCTGTTTGTTATCATAATCAGCAGCACATATATTTAGAACTAGGTTTTTTCCTTACTGATAACGTATTACTTCTTTCTTCACCTCTTATCTCTCTTTATACGTTGGGTTTTACCTCTCCTTTCTTTTATATACCTTTCGTAAACCCACACCGAACAAGTTTATTTCTTCCAGACCTTCCACTTCTGGAGGAATAAGAAAGTTTCATAACCATAGGAGTAATATTGTTTCTACACCACTGATCAAGAAAGGTGGTCCCTCTCTCTAATATTTACTTAGCGACTTAGAGTGCTGTAATCTCTTAACACCTTAGAAACTGTCCTAAAGCTGGCCTCTTTCTCACCTCTCTGAAGTCCAGCCGATGTTCCTTACACCTAACTTTACAAAAGGACTTTTAACTAAACCTACACTAGTTCTCTGAATGCGAAAAAAAAAGTTAGGTGTAAAACAATATTATGTAAGCAAACTACAAACCCATTTCGGGGTCGTGTAAACATAAGTTTAACCATATTCCAGCATAAAATTTTGCTTTCAAAAATTCGTCTTCCATTACTAAATATAAGACTTATTAGAGATGCTAAAGATTCTTACATAATGCTAAAATCGAGAAATCATGTCTATGAGCTAAAACAGTAAGCGTAAAATTCAAGATTTAGAAAATCGTGTTCATGTTAGATGGGAAACCCATACTACAAAACGAATTAACACGAAAACAATGGGACGTAAGAAAGATAAAAGAAGCCTTCTACATTAATATAGACTACCGATCAGACGAAGCTAGCTACTTAGAACAAAACTAAGAATAAACCTGATCATGAGTATAGCTAATTAGATATAATCTCATTACATCATTTTTTTCTATAAAGATTAGAATGAGTTTCCTAAATTGGGCATCTTCGTTGGTGTAGACATTTTAGACCGTAATCGCAGTAACATCTGACGAGGTTCATCCAGCTTAGGTGATCGAAGTTAGTCTTAAATATATATATATATAGTCAACGATGGAGAACAATCCCAATAATAAAAGCATAGTAAGAAATAAGCAAAATTGTGTATATTTAACATTCTGACCAATACTATTCATAAAAGTACTGTCACAGATCTAATTTTAGTTGACCAACGTGACATTTTTATAGCTGTGGGCATATTCCGTTGTGTAACTTTGTGCCTGACAACCAACACTATTCTAACTGCGTATAACTAACGCTTTAGAAGGTATTCTCTACTTACGTCTTGTAATAATTGAAAACCCATTCAACTACTCCGACAATGTAACTTTAGATAAATTACTGTTACTGTTTAGCAAATAGCAGAACATTACCAAGAGTACAGACACAAAATATAATCTTTATGAAGACACCCAATACTAAATAAGAAAATAAACTGTCTGCTGTGTTCACCGAGGGGAATCGAACCGCTCATCTTAGTGTTGTAAATACGGAGACTGGAACAAGAAAATAAATTAGTACCTGAATCATTCAACAAATAGCTATAGCATTGGCTCTGTAATGAATATATAAGAATACTATATGCAATACAAATAAACCTATATGTTATTACATTCGGTTCCGTGTCTAACACAACTATTTCTATTTTAACTAACTTTATACTTTAAACAACTCACACGGAGTAGGCAATAGGAAGTACAAACTAAGTTAAATGTCCTGTAAAACACAAAACGAAAACGCAAGAAACCTCGAGAAAGTTCAATAATAATAATAATAATTAGTCTTAGAATGGAAAGTTATAACAATGGCATATATATGGGAACGAAAGTAATCAGCATACACTAACGCAACTTAACTAATGACGTTATATCATAACGTATACGAAACTTATATAGCTAGTGTTAACTATGCATAATAAGAGGTAAAACTAATGGGGATTAATACACTGAACTAATTCAATATTACGCTAAACAAATTCTAAAAGAATTCAAGTGTAAAAGTGAAACTTTTAAAACGTTGTAATAGTCTGTAAAACTTTCTCTAGCAAAACTATTGTTAAACTTACCACACAAGTGAATGTGTTTTGTGTTTAAAATAACAATAGGGAAATTTCGTTTGTGAAAAATGGGGTTCGTTTCAATGGCTAACTGATAAGATGTATAGCAAAAAATTTAGAAAAACGTGGACACCCTCTTGAAATCAGTCAAATAGCTAGATGATTGAAGCACTAAGTGGTGAGATTCCAGTCTAGTATATAACATACCATCTTGAGAAACCACAGTCTAGTGGATAACATACCATCTGGAAAGACAGAAATCGACTGGATAACATACTATCTGGAGAAATCACATTCTAGTGGATAACATAACATCTATAGAGACCTCAGTCTAGTGGATAAAATACCACCTGGAACAACCGTAACCTAGTGGCTGACATACTATCTGGAGAAATCTCAATCTATTAGATAGCATACCACATGGAGAAACCCCAGTCTAGTGGATAACATATCATCTATAGAGACCTCAGTCTAGTGGATAAAATACCACCTGGAACAACCGTAACCTAGTGGCTGACATACTATCTGGAGAAATCTCAGTCTTTTAGATAACATACCACCTGGAGAAACCCCAGTCTAGTGAATAACATAGCATCTGTAGAAACCCCAGTCTAGTTAATAACATATCATCTGTAGAGACCTCAGTCTAGTTAATAAAATACCACCTGGAAAGACCGTAATCTAGTGGATAACATACTACCCGCAGAAACCATTCTTCTTATAAAAACAACCAAGATCGAATTTCTACTCATTCTCAGGACTTCCATGTAGATGGTAATAGATTAGTAACCGAAACCTAGGATATTAGTATTTTAATCATGATAATAGAAATACTAACTAATTAACAATTATATCTAGTTTATCATATGTGTTACTATTCGTGACAAGATTGTTTCTACTCTGCTTTTGTTTTGTAAAAATCGTTTTACAACTTTCATTGTCAATAAACCAAGACATAACCTCACATTTCAACATTGATACAGATATAATATATGCAATTTATATAAAGTAAAATCTTTAACAATGTTAAAGTACTCAAATTGCTAAATATTCACGCATATTCTTACAAATTAGTTAGCCAGAATACCCTGTAAGGAATGTATAGGATAGTTAATATATTAGATCGTTTTGAATTTCACGCAAAGCTACACGGGGACTAACTGCGTTAGCCGTCCCTAATTTAGTGATGAAAGGGCTAGCATGTTCGGTGATGGGGATTCGAACCCGGGATCCTCAGATTGCGATTTTAGTAACTTAACCACGAGGCCATGCCAGTCCCGTGAATATATTACACACCGAAACACATAATATTTGAATTCTAAGAACGTGGGTAGGATTATTTCGGATCTCAAGAGGCAGTTATATATAATATTTGTACCTAGGACACTATACATCCAATATAGCTGTTACAAACTCATTAAAACTTAATATTTACTGATTTGAACAATCATAGACAGGCCATTCTTTAAAAAATATGTATACAAAACTTTAATACATATATTTCTTCTTTACCCTGATAAATTTCGCGGGAAATTAGATGTTACGTCAAAAATAATCCAACACTGAATGATGTAAGCCTTTGCTTTTAGTATACAAAATAAATGACGTAGATATAAATAAACCAAAAAATAAAAACTAACTAGATTCCAACTAAATTCACACCTTAAAACTTCAATTGGGTACTGAAATTTATTCACTTCATGGTCTCAAGATTCGAGGCCAGGGTAATCCGTTCTTCATAATTAGCTGTGGGTGCATTATAAATGAAATACTGAATCTCTCTAATCAGGTAAAAGTAACTATGTAGGAGGCCGATGCTCTTGACTGGTTGCCTGCTCTCTGATCAGCAATTACAAATTAGGAACGTCTATTTCTGAATCTTAGGGTCCTGAGCTGGTTTGTAGTCAATGTGTCTCGTAAGGTTCTGATTGAAAAACGAAAAAAATACAGCAAATGTATGCAATCTCACAATGCCCAAAGCAACTCATGGTTCTTGTATTACAAACAAGAGAGAATCCTCAATAGCCGCTGCACTTGAAATCCTTTTACGAAGGATTATAGTAAATTAATCTATGAGACCTCTCTAGCCGCGGCATAGCGGATCATAGAATGGCTCTGAGTTTTTTATTCAGTACAAACTTTTAGCTCATAGCTCCATCATTTTTTGACCGATTTGAGGTCTAATTACAGTTAAAAACTCAGGAGGTCAAACCCTTTGTATTGATGTATTTGACCACGCCCAAGATCTCATAGTTACTCTGATCAGTTTTACATAACAATACTGACGCTAACACTAGCGTGTAGGTACACACATATATTGTTGATTCTTATACTCGAGAATCTTCTACAGCTTTAGAGAATAGGCGGGAGTTTCGCAATACATATTTAACAGTATAAGCTATATACATTTCTAAATATAAATTTAATTTAAGCAAACATCGATATCAAAATAGATATATAATAATAAATCCGTCACATAGGAAAGAATGCTTGCGACGTTAATAAGTTTTTTGGATTTTAAATTCGATAAATAAGGATATTAAGTTTTCCTTAGTAAACCTAAGGAAAATAACATCCATTGTCCAAATACAACATTGATATTTCATTTATTAATACACAATTAAAACAGATATTGGATAAAAAAACCTAAAAGATGTTTTCAAAGTCGATAAGGCCCGGCATAGCTAGGTGGTTAGGGCGCTCGACTCGCAATCTGAGGGTCGCGGATTCAAATCCTTGTCACACCAAACATGTTCGCCCCTTCAGCCGTGGATACATTATAATGTTATGGTCAATCCCATTGTTCGTTCGTAAAAGAGTTATTAATAAACAAAAATCTTTATTACTTTTTGTAGCTTAAATATAACCGAATTTACATAAAGCAAAAATGTTTCTTTCACAACTGAAAATACCTTCGTTAAAAACATATCATTTTTAGACTTTTTCAGTAATCTATAAACATTTCTCGGTTGTCTTCCTGATAAAATAATTTTATCGACTTTGTTTGTTTGTTTTGAATTTCGCGCAAAGCTACCCGGGTTCTATCTGCGCTAGCCGTCCCTAATTTAGCAGTGTAAGACTAGAGGGAAGGCAGCTAGTCATCACCACCCACCTCCAACTCTTGGGCTACCCAATTAATTGCAATTCCAAAAATGCAATATATGTTTCAGGACGTTTAAGTTGTGGTGAATATCGTGTTTATGAAAGAGATAATTTAAGAGAAAGGGTGAATTTGCATAGATTCCATATTAGATTTCCCAAAGAAAACAGTCCAATATATGCCAGCAAACATTTTAATAAATGTATTTTGAGAAAAATTAAAATTCGGAATAAACCGTATTTACATGTGTTCTCTGTTTAGGTATTTATTATAACACAACAGACTGAGTTTGATAAACATTTCATAAATGTTTTGGTCTCACAGTTAGTAGATAAAAATACAAGGATAGAAGTAAACGTAGTTGAGAAAAGTTTGCTGAAAATGTTCAACAGATAAAACTATTACTAGGAATTACGAAAAGCTAATAATAATTAAAATAAGTAAGAGTTAGTTTTTGTATGAAATTTTAAGAATTAAGGAAATAAACTTATCTTCTACATTAGCAGGAGAAAGTATATGTAAAATAAAGTCTTATCTAACATTAAAGATAAATAGAAAAGTATACTTTAATCTTTTATAAGTTCAAACTATTTTATTTTTGAGTATATTTGATGTATATAATTTTTTAAAGGATTATATTTGATGTCTGTATACTTTGGAAAAATATGTAATGGATTCAGTTTATTTATAATAAGTTGAAAAGTTATATCTGAAAGGTTTTATTATAAAGTTTATGAAATATATCATCCTGAAGAGTCATCTTTGAAGTCACGAAACAGGTTGAAATATCATAATTAAGTGAAAAGCAAACAGAAGAGATCAAATATTGAAACCTTTTTGGGTTTTGGTTATGTCTAAAATACCGGTTGTGTTTTTTCAACACTGGTTGAAATCTAGTATCAAGTATTGTAAGTTGATTAAAATATTTCTATATGAAAACAAAACTGTGATCCGCTTCAATATTTATAATCGAAAGTTGATTTTTTTATGATATGTAGAATGTTTCTCTAACTTTTGTCTTGTTTTAAATAGTTGCACATAGTTACATAAGTGATATTACCGTCGGTAATTATTAATTATAGACTAGAGAGAAAGTAATCTGCTATACTAATCTAATAGTGGGATTTGAGCACCACTCTTATAACACACGTATGACCAGAAAATGAGGAATGTGACAATGAGACGCCGTTTGTGGAATAACTGGCGTTTTAGTAAGTACTCATTTATAGAGAGATTAAGTAGGAGAAGATGGAATCAGACGACCATTTTGACTTTGAATGTGGCTTTTATCAATGAAGATGAATGTCTGAAAAAGTAAAAGGTTTGAAAGCTAGTCGTGTTTTATTATAAATTTAATTTCAAGTTAAAAACAAAGACAAGACATATACCTTTTTTGATATTATACAAATGCACTTCTTGTGATTAGGGGCCGTTTTACATATAAATTTGGCCAAAAATAACCATCAAGATGAGGTAAAATGGCCCTCACCTAACTCTTAACAAATGAATTTGAAATAAATGCTGAATTCAAATCACTTAAGTCATAATGTAAACTATTCTGAGATGGATTGGGAATGCTATGATCCGTGCGCAAGTTGCGCGTTAGCTAGAATAATGACGTAACAACACGTGGATACTAGTGTGGGGCAAAGGCGTATACATTGCTCATCAGGCTAAGTAGTTAACACACAGGATCGCCTACAAAAGTTGTAATATTTTCAAAACGAGACCCAAAACTCGAGAAGAATAGTCAACTGTTCGAAAGCGCTCGAGTTTTGGGTCTCGTTTTGAGAATACACAATGTTTGGAGTGTCTTAATCCACTCATCGTAGAGAAATCACGAGTTATAAAAAATGAGAGATATTCAACTTTTTGTAATTCTTAATTTTTTAAAATCAACAAAATGAATTTTTTCTGAAATACCTACTTTGTAACCATAAATATTCAAAGTTGTTACTTTAGATCAAATTTTTTCCAAAGCAATGAACTGAAGTAGGGCTATGAATTTTCACTTTGGAGTCCATATTTTAGTGTGTTTATGCTGCATATTATAACTGATGTTATACAGAGTGATGTTCTACTTAAGGAGAACTCATTAGTTCACATTTCTTTAAGTTATATTAAAATGACCTTGGATCTTCACCACGTCCTTATATTCCATGTCGCCACATCCGGTCATGCTCTATCTGACGATTGTGAATCTTGACAATAACTCTGAAGCATGGTTTTCATTGCAAAATGCTTCGTTTGTAAGGGCATTATGCTCAAATAACACCACGCCTCTCCGCATGATTTCCATAATCCATCTAGTGTAGGAGGAAGACAATTTCCAAGCGCCTTTTTCAACAGCCTGAAATCCATAAACTCCTCGTCCATCAACAGCTATGGCTTCGTATAGATTAATATAAACACCAGTTTCATTCTCTAGCTGCTGTGATAGTTTAACAGATTTGTCCATGAAGCACTTTTTTGTAGAATTGAACATATGTCGATGTCTTAGACATACAGCATTCGCTGTTAACGTACTGCGGACGATTTTTTACAAGCGATCTTTGTATTTGTGAATTCTAACCTGTTATAAGAAGTCACACCATGGCTGGTGTATGATTTTTAGCATGTTTTTAATGGATGTTCCTGATGCTTCAAGGAGATCCATATTCCTTCTTTCCCAACGCCATTAAGTACAAAGTATATTATTGTCTTGGAAATTCAAAATTCCCGATCTCATCGCATCCTTATGATCTGAATGTATGAATATTTCGCGTTGGAAAAGATTGTTATGTGCCCAGTCCAAAAGCGATCAATTTTTGAAGGAAACATCTACCTACAAAATACAAAGCAAGTTCAAAATGTAGTACTGTTACATTTCGTTACACCGTCTATATATATATATATATATCGGCTGTGGTTACCTCGTAATTTATTAATTTGCATATTGAAAATATTTTAAATATAACGCACTAAACTCTCTGTCTTAAGTATAGGTTTCCTCTTTTTCCTATTAGACAGAAATCTTTAATTGGAAATGCAAGCTTTAGTTTCGCATTCTGTACACATCATGTAAGATTTTTTTAGTTGCATTACATAGGTTTCATCTCTGTTAGTCAATACGTGTAAGCTTTAGGCAACGGGCAGTTCGTTTGGGTGAAAGTGATCTTAATAAGATCTTGGAAATCATAAAGAATTAATATCTATATTATCTGTAGATATTGCTTTAGGCACACCACTTGCACGTTTTGACTTACTCATTCTAAGGCTTTTCTTAATTTCTAAAAAGCTAATTAAATTTTGCTAGAAATTTCTCAAACCAGTCGCCAAGTCTTAACTTCAATGAACTGTAAAGTACTAAACTAACTACATTACTGTTGCCTAACTTTTTCTAGGTTTTAAATATCATGTTAATGAGACGTGTTGTAATTCTTTTGTTTTATGAAAACATTAAAGATTGCATTTTTAACCGGGGCATAACAGTTCATAGAATGACTTTGAGTTTTAAAGTACAAACTTTTAGCACATAACTCCGTCATCAGATATTTGACCAGG